>NC_052623.1:312083241-312360741 GCF_016161935.1 Mauremys reevesii
TAGGATACGCTTAGGAAATATTGTTGTCCAAACTGAATTGCAAGAGAAATACAGATAAGGTATTTTTTCTTGCCTGTTTTCTTTAAGCTTTTTTTCCACTGGGGGAAAAGGGCTAATGCACAGGCAATTCTAAAAAAAATATTGAATATAATAAGTGGAACTTATTGAACTGTGAATTCTATCATGTTTGTATTGTTTGTGCTGCATATAAATTGAATATAATTGTTATTAAGGTTTCACTTAGTAATGAGCCCTTTTATATTATACATTTTTTGATAATTACAATCGTATAATGGGCCACAGTAGTTTAAAATGTATGCTCTCAAAACTATAGAAAGTCTATACACGTATAATTTATTTGTACTGTTCATTAGGCAGAGTACAGTGGTGCTGTATGGCGGGGGGGAATACCTGCATGCTAAATATGTTTTAAAATAAATATTATTATAAATACAATTGAAGTAGGATAATTATTCAACTATAATGGTGAAATGTATACATTGGTGAATTCCATTTGTGAATTTTCTTGTATGTTTAAAAAGATTACTTGGGGCTTTTGTGTGAATTGAAGAATCATTTGTCCAACAAATGTATCCTCTAACTTTGAATCATTTTTATTGTATAATATTAATATGAACTACAAGGTTCTGATCCATAAATAGGGTTCTTAGGTGCTATTGTAATAGTAATAATAATATTTGGAGAATTTCTCGCATGAATGTGTGTGACTATAATATAGCTATAAAAATGTGGAAACCTTTTTCAAAAGCACCTAAGTCCTATTTTTAAAAAGGACTTTGGCGCTCAGGAGCCTTTCCATTGGACTTTGGCTTCTAAGTTCTTAGGGGTATGTCTATACTGCAGTGTGGAATGCTCATCCCAGTGTGGGCAGACAGACATGTGCTTGTGAGATAAATATACCAGTGTGGCCACAGTGGCATGGCCAGTGACTCGGGCTAGCTTCCCTAGTACATACTCTGAGGGTCAGACAGACTTGCACTCTGGCAGCTTGTGGGAGCCGCTGCCCATGCCACCATGACCATGCTGCTAGTTTTAGTGTGCTTGCCTGAGGAGAGCTAGCACATCTTTCTACCCAGGGTTGCCCAGAGGATTCAGGGCACCTGGGGCAAAGCAATTTTGGGGGCCCCTTCCATAAAAAAAATTGCAATACTATGCAATACTATATTCTCGTGGGGGCCCCTGTGGGGCCCGGGGAAAATTGCCCCACTTGCTCCCCACCCATGGGCGGCCCTGGGAAAAATAAACCTTCTGCATCTCAGCACAAACCCAGTTTTGAGAAAACTTCTTTACAAGGTATCACTGGTTCTCAGCATCAGCTAGTGCTAAAAGGCACTAAAACTCATTAAAAGGATTGGACAAATATTTTCCATCAAAACTTTTTTTGGATTGACAACTAGGGGTTTTTAAAAAGCAGAAAAAATCACAAACAATGTCTGCTTTCCTTCAAAATTTGTTGTGTTTTTTGTAATTGAAAACCAGAAACTAGTCTGCCAAAACCTGAATATGGTTTGAGGTTTCAGAAGTGTGTGGCCAAATATTTTCTGCTTGCTGGGTTTGATTGTTTAAAGAAACAATAACAAAATTCTGCTTAAAAAAAATCCAAAACTTTTGAACCACCTCAGCTTGTGACCAAACGCCTGAGGCCATCCAGTCAGAGATTTTTCCAGGTTTCTGATACTCTGCTGGCTTCCTTGACTCATATCTGTCTCCATAACTTTGGGTTCATTTAGGTTAGAAAATAAGAATGGCCATACTGCATCAAACCAAAGGTCCATCCAGCCCAGTATCCTGTCTACTGACAGTGGCCAATGCCAAGTGCCCCAGAGGGAGTGAACCTAACAGGTAATGATCAAGTGATCTCGCTCCTGCCATCCATCTCCACCCTCTGACAAACAGAGGCTAGGGACACCACTCCTTACCCATCCTGGCTAATAGTCATTAATGGACTTAACCTCCATGCATTTATCTGTTTCCTAGAGACTGGCTCCAGAGGGTCCCTTACAAACTGGAGATGGTTACTGTGGGTTTGTCTTTAGTATAGCTTATGTACATACTCCCCGAACTGAGCATTTGAGCTTGTTCCAGAATCTGGGATGAGCCTATGTTGTGAAAACTGACATGCTTAAAATAGCACATGCATGTGAATGGACACAGGGTGCTAAAATTAAATTAAATCAGGGGTTCTCAAACTGGGAGTCGGGACCCCTTGGGATCACGAGGTTATTACTAGGGGTCGTGAGCTGTCAGTTTCCACCTCAAACCCCGCTTTACCTCCAGCATTTATAATAGTGTTAAATATATAAAAAAATGTTTTCAATTTATGGTGGGGCGGTGTCGCAGTGTGAAAGGGGTCACCAGTACAAAAGTTTGAGAACCACTGAATTAACCCCTCTGAAGCCTCAGGGAATGCAGGGGAGGGGCGGTCTCCCTTGGTAGGGTTGGAAAGGAGGTAGGTGGTATAGGATATTACTCTTCTCATGTGATCCCTCCCCCAGTGGCTAATTATAAATTAAGCTACCCTCCTCTGACATGAATCTCCCTATGACACTGAAATTAAATATAGACTATAATTTGGCATTTGAGAAGTGAAAGGGATGGTAGCCCTAACGGAAAAGATAACAGCTTGGCTCTTCTGCAAGCCTCAAACTGCTGAATGAGCTTTAGGGTAGGGAAGGCCGTGCCGCCGGCATTTAGGCGAGGGAGCTGGGGCAGGGGAGCGCGGGGAGGGCCGCCTGCAGCAAGTAAGGGGGAGGGGCAGCACGCAGGGGAACTCTCCACTCCAGCTCACCCCTGTCCAGCCTCCTCCCCAAGCACACCGTGGCCGCTTCACTTCTCCCCCCTCCCAGGCTTGTGGCGCCAATCAGCTTGGGCGCCGCAAGCCTGGGAGGTGGGAGAAGTGAAGCAGCGACGGCATGCTCGGGGTGGAGGCAGAGCAGGGGTGAGCTGGGGTGGGGGGGTACCTCAGGGCAGAGGGTGGCGGGTGGGGAGCTGCCGCAAGGGGGGTGCCTCGGGGTGGAGCGGCGGAGCTGCCGATGCGGGGGTACGGGTGGGGTGCAAGGTGGAAGTTTCGTCTAGGGTGCAAAACATCCTTGCACCGGCCCTGTCAGAGACACTCCTGGATGCGCTGAGGCTCCGGGAGAGGGGCAGAGGCTGGGTCGGGTCGGGGCTGGGGAGGGAGCCTCGGCCGTTCTTGTGCGGTCCCTGCGGAGCCCGGGGCCTGGGGGAAATTGCCCCCCCCCCCCGGGCGGCCCTGTTTCTATCTGCACTGGGAAGCACACTGGGAAGCTGTACTGTAAGACCTACCCTAAGCCACTGTTAAATATGAGTCTTAAGCTCCTTAGTCACTTAGGTGCTTTGGAAAATTTAACCTATATCCTCTATAGTTGCTCCACACTATGCAAAGGGGGGACATTTAAAATAAAATATGCAGCATAAACAAAAATTCAGCAAAAAGGACTATTCACCCAGGTTTTACACAAATATCCATTGGCAAATATAATGAAGGTAAAATAAGCCCAATCTCTCCCTAAAAGCCTGGTCAGGGTGTTGAAGAATGGAGAACTCTGTAGTGGGCCTGGCAGGTTAAGTCTAAACTCTGGCAGACTAAAGTGGAGAGCAAGTTCCAGATCTGAAGACATCACAGGGAGATCATCCTGCCAGCAATTCCCTCCCATTGTTTGCTAGGTAGCTTCAGATCAATAGACACTCTAACATGAGTGTGACAACATTGTTATGGAAAGAGTGGTGATTGCAGGGCCCAAATCTTGAGGTTTATAGGTTAAAACCAACATCTTGAATTCTGCCTACCTGAAAACCAATCACCAGCCCGTGTAGTTTGCAGAGCACCAGCTTAATGTTCTCTCGATGTGAAATTCTACCTGATAAGCAGGCAGATGCATTCTACACTAGTTTCACTGGATCGTGTTGAATGCCTTTAATGGTGAAATGACAAGCAGAAATATCTGATGTAGTACTTGACAGCGAGAAGGTTGCACTGTTTTCATTGGGGGTAGATGAAGAAAAGGACACTTATCCACAGCTGCTATTTTGGGCATCTAGGAGTAGCCTATGATCTTTCTAAGTTACATGCCTGTGTTTCAGATGTTGACCACATTTCTCCAAGCATGAGTGCCAATATATATTCTGCCAGTTCCTCCAGATGCATATCCTAACTGCCTATGTTGTCTCATTGTTGTGCAGATTAACTTGTAGCCAATTAGTCTTCATCTAAGCACCTAATTCAATGGTGGCGCTGATATCCATGTGATTAAACTACTAAGCCACATAAGTGAATTGATCACGAACCTTTGACCATCTTGCCAGGATTTCCCCTCTATTCCATCTCATTAGAACTTAGTCCAAAATTCTGACCCCCCGCCTCAAACAATTTCAAACAACTGCTATTTTATTTTAAATTAGTCTGCCACAGAAAAGTTTCTTCTTTCTTTCCCCAAATGTGAAAATTATTCCCTTGTCTTATATCTGATATTGCACCTGTCCAAGTCCTAGGATGTGGAAAGATTCAGCCTGCCCCAATGACATTTCTATAGTGAAAAATATTGTAAATGTAAAATCAGATTTTTTTGGACCCTATGAAACAAGAAACAGGAGTCTTATATCATTGGATAGGGAAGATTCCTAGTTTCCTAGTGGGACCAGTCCATCCCGTCTAGCTGTGAATGAGGCAGAGATATCAGACTTTAAATTCAGTGAGGGTTTTTTTTTGTGGGTAAGCTGTTTTAAATCACTTTTTTAGGGGAGTTAAGAATTGAATTTATGTTAAGTAAAGTATATAAGCCTCATAAATGTTAAGGACTTTTTAAAACTTTCCTAAGATACTTTTTCTGTAACATCCTGTGTACAAAATACATGGTAGTGTGGGCTAAAGAGTTTTATCAACACTCATTTGGGATCACCTGCGTAACTCACTTGTGGTTTCATCAGCTGTGGTGAAGTTCATGCTGATAAAACCTTTGCACCACACCACATAAGTACGTCTCTACCAAATTCACAGCAGCTCCGCTGCTGCACTTCTTTCAGGGTCAGGTCAGAAGGCAGCAGCCACTGAGCTTCCTGCAGCCGAGAGAGATTCCCAGAGGTGGAGGGCGCGTCTGATCTCCTGCGTGATCTACTCCTGGCTGGGCAGGTGAGGGACAGGACTTCCTTTTCTTGGAGGGAGATCAGACTCAACTTCCAGGTACCTCCTCCGGCTGCAGGAAGCTCCATGGCTGCTGCCAGCTATGAAGGCTCCCAGCAGCATGGGGGAGAACAGACCACCTCCACCTCTGGGAATCTCCCCCGGCTGCAGAAATCTCTGCGACTGGGCTCTGAAGGCAGCGCAGAAGTGGGAGTGGCAATCTTGTGACCCCCCCCACATCAGCTTTGTGACACCCCCCCCCCACAACCTTCTTTTGGATCAGGACCCCCATGTTTACATCTGAAATTTCACACCGTTGTAACCATCTGAAAATGAGAAATTTACCAATTTTAAAACCCTCTGGGCATGAAATTAATCAAAATGGACCGTGAATTTAGTAGGGGCCCCAAACATAATCATGTATATTTACATATCTAGTTAGTGTATGTACATTCTTCTTACTGATTGTAAAGGCCTAACTTACTATACATGTGTTCTGGAGATATTTTCCAGAACTTTCTATCCCATAGGTCTCCTGTAGAATTCAGTTGTTTCCTGAGTGGAAGTCAAATTTAAATCAAGTCAAGTATTTGTACATATAATGGGACAAATTTTATTGAAGTAATGTCTTTGACACAGAGTTGCACTAGGGATGGTACTGAGCTAATGCATATGTAAAATCAGTTTTTCAGAAAAATGTAATTTTATAACCTTAAAATGGATACACATGTAACAAGTAGGCTGGAAAAGGTGTATCAATAATTCCCATTTTACTGATTTGCACTTTGGCGGTTGTTGATCTTCATAGCCGGGATTTCAGCCATGGGTTCTCAACCAGCAGATCTTGACTATCTCCACTAGCTATCTGGAAGAGGATTAGTCACAAACCTATAATGGGGGGGACCTCAGTTTTCTTTCCTGTTATGAAATGGGGTCATGGTATGGAAAAGACTGAGAACCAATGATTTAAATAATTGGGAATAAAAAAACACACACACACACACGGTGTTTGTGCACTATACTACCATGCTTCTCTTCTCTGTTGTTGTGTTTTGTTGTTTTTTATATTTTTTTTTTTTTTTTTTTTTTTTTTTTTTTTATTTTTTTATTCTCATTCATTCTGGGAAATGGTGTAATGCAACATCATGTCACCTAATTTAATGTATGCAGAATGCATTTCACCAAACTTTTGTGCAGAGGCGATCTTTGCTGAGATTTCAGCTTTTATACACCTCTACCCCGATATAACGCGGTCCTCGGGAGACAAAAAAATCTCACCGCGTTATAGGTGAGACTGCGTTATATCAAACCCCCCTCCAGAGACCACCATCCCTAATCACCCCCAGGATCCCACCACCTACTCCACCCTACTGTCCCCTGACTGCTCCGACCCCTATCCACCCCCTCCCCCACCGCCGACAGGCACTCACCAGCAGCGGCAGGAAGTGGAGCAGCCCGGCCCCAGCCCGCTCCACTCCACCACCTCCCAGCCGCAGCGCTCCGCTTCCCACCGTCGGTGTGTGCAGGGAGGTTGGGTAAAGGACGCCCCCCCGCACTCACCTGTGGCGGGAAGCGGAGTGACGCGGCCCCAGCCCACTCCGCTTTACTTGCCCCGGCCCCAGCTCTGTCGCTAGGGGGCGGCTGGGGAAAGGTCCTGCACTCACCTGCCCGGCGGGAAGTGGAGCGCCACGGCTGGGAGCTGGCGGAGTGGAGCTGGCTGGGGCTGGGCTGCTCCGCTTCTGGACAGCTGCTGAATAACGGAATTTTTGCTTCACTGGTAATTCCAGGGGGGGAAATGTTATGTTTTGGGTCAAACCATAAATATATTTTTTTAGCAAATCAAAAAATAGAAAAAACATCAGGTCAGGTTGAAACAAAATGTTTTGTGTCTACCCGACTCTGAATTTTTTGTTTTTGATTTGAGGCATTTTGACAAAAGCAAAAGAGGAATAGCTTCACTCAACAGTGGAGAGAGCCACCCACCCATAACCTGGAGGAAGAGGAAGAAGCCATTGTCTCCTTTATAACGTTTAGCCCAGTGGTTAGGGAACTCACCTGGGATGTGGAGAAAAGATCTGCACTTGGGTCTCCCACAGCGTAGGAGAGTGCACTAGCTGCTGGGCAATGGGATGGTCTGGGGCAGGTTTCTCTCAATCTCCCCTGTTGAAACTGTTCCACTTCTTATAAATAATTGAATATTCATTGGAGCAAGGCCCTGAACTTGGGTCTCTCACATCGTAGGTGAGTGCATCCCCTGGCTATAGAATCATTCTCACACTCTTTCCCTGGTCCACTGGCTATTCATTGCCAGTCATAGTGACAATTCACAGTCAAGAATGAACTATTTGCCAAAAATATTTCACCCAACTCTACTGAAAAATAGACAAGACTACAAAGTGTTGAAGAGGAAACAGAGGAACACATAGGGGAAGGAATTTGCCTAAAGTCAGACAGCAGATCAGTGGTAGAGCCAAGAATGGATCCCCCATCTTCTGTCTCCCCGTCTGGTACACTGTCCACAGAGCCATACTACTTCTCAAGTTCAGCTTCTTGAGATAAAGGGTAAAACACCACTAACAGTCATTAGTTGTAACAGGACTTACTGTCTATCTTCTTTTGAAGGTTTCCATCCACTAGAGGGAGTGACTATTATTACACTGTACATATTTTGACCCAGTATGTTAAGCTGGCAAAGGACAAAAATATCTTTATAAGGCCAAATTCCCCACTGCAATGTGTAGAAAGAACAGTGATAAATATAGATAGGTATAGACGTGTAGGGAGCTTTTAGATTTTTTTTACATGAAAGTCAGGTGTTATTTCATGGAGTTGCAAGAGGGGCTTCTGCAGGTGCATACTGATATCTAAGCGAAGTTTCTTTTTGTTGATATAAGCTTTTTCATCACATCAAGTAGAGATGTGTTATATATGAGACATTCAGTTCACTAGCACAAAGAGGTGTGTTTTTCCATGCACAATTTAATTTGCTTCTGCTCTTAGGGAGAATAGTGTGAAGAACCTGGTATATTCCTCTGACAAATCTGGTATATATGGAGAGAATTAATTAACATGGGTTTTCCTATAAATGACATGCCATTTTATGATAGCAAAAAGTTTTGTTCCTGATGTCAATCATTCACTCTCTGCCAGTTCAAAAGGCTTCCCTGAAGGAATATACATTGATCTGCACATACCTAAAATACAACAAAAACATTGCTGTATTCTGGAGATTAAAGCAAAAAAGATATATATGTGTTTAACAATAAGAAGAAATATTAAAATACAAAATACCTAGTTTTTAAGGTTTTCTTAGCAAGGAAACTTGGGATACACAAATGCTGAGTTTTTGTGTAAGAGTTGAACCATACTGGAAATACATTAGGTGAGACCATGGACTCTAAAAGATGAAATCAGCTGGAGACTCAAGAGACCAAGATTAGACTTTTGGACCTCTTTTTCAGCTACTTTCACACGGCTAGCCTGGGAGAATGGAGCCTGGAAAAATGTTGTTACTTTGCTTCCTCATTTTATTATTTTGTTTGGTCCAACTGTTTGGATTAGATAGTCTCCACTTAAGCAGATTAGTTTTGAATCCAGAAGGCAGGCAGCAAACCTATTGACTTTGTTAGTGCGCTGTAAACTAAATAGCAATGGGATGGAGGGAAAATTTCTACGAAACTCAAGAATGAGTTTTGTACTACCAATCTGAAATTACCATTGGCCTGACTCCCTAATGCCCTTCAGCTTGAGTAGTCAGTTACACCAGTCTAAAGTTGGTATAAAATGCTACCCATTTTGCACACGTTTTTGAAACTGAAATGATTATTTAAGGCATAGGCAACAGAGAATAAGACACTACAGTTTTGTGTAACAGAAGATGAACATTAAGAATAACAAGAATATTTCTTAATGATGGGCAACTTTCAAAATAGGAGGTTGGTTTGGATGAGTACCAAAACTTAAGGTACTTATCTGAACCCTCTCTAAACAATTATGAATTTCTTGGTACTGTAAAATGAGAATATATGTTTGGCACCTGAGCTATGTTTAGCTTGTTATGAATCCTAACCATGAAGTAGGTGACGGATTTGCATGTTTTTAGATGCTTGATGTAGGAAGATGTATAAATCAAATGGTTCACACACCCTCCGCTAAGTATACTGTACACATATATAAGTATATTTTTCAGTAAATACACTGAAATGTGTTTAAAGTAAATCATTATAGTCACCTAATATAGGACCCAAAGTGACAGACTTACACCTGTCTCTATTCCTTTCCCCTAGATAACTTAAAGGCTGAGGAAACTTCATCCTTATCTGCTGGAGAAGTGAAAGACGCTCCTTGGAGGAAGAGCCAGTGTAAGCAGAAAGACAAAGGCTACTCCTTCCCTCAACACAGGGAGGTGAAGAAGGGACTCCAAGGAGATGTAAGTAATTTATAATGTATCTGTGGCTCCGACTGATTATAACGTGGTATTGTATGCTGTGCATACTACAATACTACTGAATGGTATTGTTTAAAAAGTGAAATAGAGCATTGGAAAATACTATAGTGGTTGCAGAAAGTTTGAAAGTATGTGCCCTTCGTGGATATGACAGTCAGTTCCAGAATATTCGTTTTTTCTCTCTTGTAAGTGGTATCATTTTTTGTTTTTGTGAAAATTGTGCACTGACCATAAAAATCAGAAGCACACTTTTTTACCACTTTATAACTTTAAATCTTTGTCTTTTTTTTTAAAAAGAGAAGAGGCATGTTTTTGTGCCAGTTCCAGCCTTGGAGATAAGATGCTGATGGGCAGTGTGAGATAAAGGAACACTTCTCTTTTTACTTTGCTGGGGGATCACTGATGCTGAAATCTTCATCTCATTCCGAGCTCTGATGTACTGCAGGGATAGTAATTTTGGTTATAGATTTCTACTGCTTTTTTATTATTTCCTGTTGAGCATTTCTCATTATGGAAAAAGAAGATTTTTTAAAAATGTTCATTCTAAATTCCAACCACAATAGGAAATATTCACAAATCAATAGAAAGTAAAGTGATATCTTTTAACTTCTTGTAGTAAAGGTTACAAGGCATACAATGTATTTAAATTATCTATTACTATTTTTGAAAGCTTACAAAATGTTATCTGACTTTTGTCTGGCACCAAGCATTAGACCTGGGTTGGATGATATCACGTTAGTGCTGTCATTGTCTTCACACATGCCAGTTACTCCAATCTTTCCCTCCCCAGGAAAGTATAGTATAGAGTAAACTTTTCTGAGTGAGTGTTTGTTTTGGAGAGGTGGGAGAAGTAGGAGGAGGCAGGGCTTTGCACACCATTTCATTTTGTGCCAATTTTATAATGGTTTTCTCCCCCTCTCCCTTCCTCTTTCATTTAATTTACCCTTTCACTGTAGATTTTGCCTCTGATTTTGGCTGCAATGCTAGTAGCTGTCTGTAAAAGTTATGGGAGCTTAAAATATTATTTATTTTTATTTTGTAAGTGCTGATGATATGTTCAGCACATATACTATGAAAGCCCATTGAAGTCAGTGAAAAGACTCCTTTTGACTTCAATGGATTTTAGGTCAATAAAGTAATTAAATTCAGAAACATAACGTAGATTTAGTTTTTAAGAATGAACACTTTTTTCTTTTGAGTGTGAAAGGGATGGCAAGACGAAATTATTATCCTATATATAAAAGGGACAGAAGTAGGCAAAAATACCCAGGGCCTGATGAATTCACCCTAGAATACTTGAGGAACTAGCCAAAGCAAACTTGGAACCATTAGTGATTATCTCCAAGAACTCATGGAGAATGGGTGAGCTCCCAGAAGACTGGAGAAGGGCAAATACAGTATCTGTCTTTAAAAAGGAGAACAAAGAGGACTAAGTGAATTATAGACCAGTCAGCCAAGATACTACACTTAAGAAGGAAAAATCAGCATAAATACAAAATGGGAATCACTGGCTGGACAGTAGTACTACAGAAAAGGATCTGAGATATGCAGGGTTGCAAACAGAATATGACCCATAATGTGATATCATTCTGGCATGTGTTAACATAAATGTTCTTTAGAAGACACAGGAGGTAATTGTTCCCCTCTTTCGGCACCGCTAAGGCCTCAGCTGTGGCCTGCTTTAGGTGCCATGCTTTAAGAAAGATGAGGACAAATTGGAGAGTCTAGAGGAGAGCAACAAAAATGATAATAAGTTTAGAAAACAAGACCTATGAGGAAAGGTTAAAAGATGGGGCATGTTTAGTCTTGAGAAAAGATGACTGAAGGAGACCTGATAATAGTCTCCAAATATATTAAGGGCTGTTATAAAGTGGACTGTGATCAGTTGTTCTCCATGTCCACTGCAGGTAGGACAAAGTGTTATCAGCTTAATCTGCAGCAAGGGAGATTTAGGTTAGATATTAGGAAAAGCCTTCTAACTACAAGGTACTTAAGACCTGGAATAGACTTCCAAGGGAGGTTGTAGAATCCCTGTCGCTGCAGGTTTTTAAGAACAGGTTAGACAAACACCTCTCAGGGATGGTTGAAGTATAGTTGGTCCCGCCTCAACATGGAGGCTGGACTACAATGACCTCTTTGAGATCCCTTCCGTCTCTACTTTTCTATGATTTTATGAACAAATCATTAATAGGAGCAAGCACTCTCCTTATGAAACAAAGTATATGACTTTTATTATGAGCAGAGCTGGTAGCAAACCTATTGTTAAGGTTACCTTACACTTTCAACTATAAGACCCTGTTGCCTATTCAGGCTGAAGTTCTCCATGTTGGATGTCTGCCTTAGGCTGAACTTTTTTTTGAAAATTTTAGCAAGAATGGTTCTGCCGTTTCTGACAACTATTAGGGAAAAATTCATTGTTTTGCCTTTTTAAAAAAAGTCTTTCAACTGTTTGCTTTGGAGTGGAGACTTGAAATTTGATCTCGGGTCACCACTGGATCAGGGATGTGCCTGTTTCCATTCCTGTGAAAATCCATCCTAATTTGCCTTAATTATAAGCCTCTGTAAATTGCCATTTGTACATGCACAGTAGAGGCATGTTAAAGTTTGGCAGCAAGTTTTCCAAAACTTTCTTTGTGTAGTGAGGCTATTGTCATGGATTCATAGATTCTAAGGCCAGAAGTGACCATTATGATTGTCTAGTCTGACCTTCTGTGGCCATAGGACTTTCACAAAATAATTCCTAGGGCATGACTGTAGGACCCTAGTCTAATTTGATACGTAAATTGGAAATTGTGTAATGAATGAGGAAGGGGAGAAAGGATGGTCTTGTGATTTAGTAATTGAGTGCCACCCTGCAGAATTGGATTCTATCTCTGTCTCTGCCACAGGCCCTCCTTGTGCTCTGAACCAAGAGTGTAAGGGGCGATGCAGACAGTTGCCTCTTCAGTTCTGTCTTCGGACTGCAGGGCTTGAGTCAGAATTCTCTGTGTTCACAGATACCTCCTTGTTTCTTCATCTTCCTCAGAACCTGTTTAAATACCATGTATTAATCACCCACATGTGGAATACACATAGGAACCAGCACTCAAAGAAGAAATGGAGGTTTCTTACCTGTAACTGGAGATTCTTCTAGATATGTGATCCATATCTGTTTTCCACTATCCACCCTCCTTCCCCTCTGCATCATGTCCTTATAATTCATGGTTAGTCAGTCTGCACTTACCTTTGTACCCTATTTCAGAGCATGAGTAGGGCAAGTACGCAGGTGCAGACCAAAGGACATTGCTTGCTGGAAATCTTCTATCTCAGCCACATGGTGCACATGCATACCTGCATGTGGAATACGCATAAGGACCACACACCTCAAAGAGCCTCCAGTTACAGGTAACGGACTTTCTGTCACACCGCTTGGTATCACTGTGGGTTCCACTTCAGGGCAGACTGTTTAATAATATTGAAGTTAACCCAGTGCCAGCTATGGCTGTAATGCTAAGGCGTTACACCAGCTAATTAATTCCCGAGGCTTTTGCTATCTCAGTATAGAGTTTAAACAGTCCCCTGGGAAATCCCAGTCCCACTTGGCACCAAGTAAGTGGACCCCTGTGATATTGGGCTCTTTTCACTGTAATGTCACAAAGTCCAAGTTCCTTTGTTCCAAAATGGCCAAACACATGCCACAGATCAATTTCTTCTTAGATCTCCCTCCTGTTTCCAATAAGACAATGGTCAGTGTGATCCTATAATAATCTTATGTAGGTTTTATTAATTAAATGATAACGAAGCAAGCAATATTTGCACAATACTTAGAGTAATAAAGACACAGACAGACAAAGACATAAACTTCAGTTACTATCTTATAAAACTTCTGTTCAACATACCAGAATCTTATAGGTTCAGCTTCTCAGGCTTATCCCAGCTTTGACGGCTAATGGTCTTTTACCTAGCAGACAAAGTCCTTGCCTCTTAGGGTCCAGTCTGATTAAAAAGAACCTTGTTTCCTTCCACTAGGCAGCTTTTATCTGAAAATCCTGCCAGGTGATTGTTCTGGCTCACAGATGCAAAGATGGTAGTCAGGGGTCCAGGAGGTAATTATTTGGTGAAGTCCACCTTTGTGACTTATCCATGGGATGGAAGCTTCCCCTTTTCCATTGTCCTGTAAACTGATTTTTACCTGCTGTATTGAGAATCGAAGCGTTTCCTGTGGACATGTTGCTTTTTAATGGGTATTAATGGATATAGTCCTTCTTGTGGGTGAAGCTCAGCAATGATTAATGGCTCTTGTTATCTAGGGGTCTGTCCCAGCCATGTGAAATTTATGTAACATAAGTATACAGATATTATTCTTAACATGAGACATACAGAGATTAGCATAAGTATTATAGTCATCTGTTCACCAGCGTTTAGGAAAGTCTGAACACTACATATTTTATTGCAATTTTAACAACTTAATTTTAATAATATTGTGCCAGCATTAAGCCTGACAGACTCTTCGTTGATACATATGCCTTCGGCCCGCGGCCCACTAGGGTTTGTTTACCTGTCGTGTCCGCAGGTTCGGCCAATCATGACTCCCACTGGCCACGGTTCACCGTTCCAGGCCAATGGGGGCTGTGAGAAGCCACGTCCAGAAGCCCGTGCTACTTCCTGCAGCCCCCATTGGCCTGGAATGGTGAACTGCAGCCAGTGAGAGTTGTGATCAGACATGGAATGTAAACAAACCGGCCTAGCCCACCAAGGGGCTTACCCTGGTGGGCCGCAGGCCAAAGGTTGCCGATCCAGGGCCTAGAGTTTGCCTAAGCCTCCAGTGCCACACCTTCATTTTCTAGCTGCCCATCATGAGACACTTGGAGCCTTATTTGTGGAAGTGCTGTTTCAGTTGGAGCTGTGCATTAAACGTATATAGATAAGTGCCATGAAATGCCAAGGATTCTGAAATACCAGGCTGTAGTTGTCTCAAGCTGCGTCCCAAAATTAGTAGATATTTCTGACAATTTTGGTCTTAATTTTGGCCTAACTTAGACGGTTTTGAAATTGGAATTTGAAAATTGTACTCTGTCCCATCTGTCAAATGGTGATAATGATACCATTTCTTGCAGGGTGCTGAGAAGATTAATTCATTAATGTTTGTGAAGGATTTGAGTACTATGGTAAGGAGAGCCATAAAAACCCATAAGGAAATGAATATTTCTCTCAATGCAGGGAGTGGATGCTGTGTAATAATTAAGACAAGGGGCCACACATTTGATGATGAGGATAAAAATAAATATTGAATAGCTACCCATTCGGTGAGCACCATCAATCCTAGGCACTGAATGAGAAAGAGATTTTATGGAAAAATAGTGTGCGATCATTTAAAGACAACTTATGCACATGGGGGCTGAGTTCGAGTAGCATGGGCATTTCATAACTTTTGAGAACTTGACTTTGCAACCTTAATATTTTTGTAAAATACAATTGTATGTAGGGTGTTTTGGTACTTTGGCAGCTCTTTGGGTGATGTCTTGATGCCAGGTAACAAGGCTACTGTATTAATTAAGAAGTAATAATAGCAGTGTATTACTGCACTAATATATGATGATGGCCAAAATTTTCTAATGGGTGCTTACGGGAACTGCAGGTACTTTGCACTTTTGAAAATCAGGTCACTTATCTGAGTATCTTAAATATGGACTTAGGAGCCTAACTTTAAGCACTGAATTTTGAAAATTTTGTACAGCATGTGTCCAGTTTCAGTGACAGATCATAGTCTAGTATTGCATGCAGGACCCATTGAATTCAGTGGGAGACCTTCCTTTGAGTTGAATAGATATTGAATTGGGCCCATGTAGAGAAAATGATTCTAGAATATTTGCCAACTAAATGGCCTTATTGAGTCCTCTTCCATTGAAACACAGAGCCTGTTTGTGAATTGTGAGGTGTTCACTCATGAGGTGTTCATTTTTAGTCCCTTCTGTTTTCAGATGCCTTAACAAGGCCTCTTTCAACCCAATGACTGTGAGTTTACCATGTAAGGTAGGGATATCCTATTTAAATTGCTTTTGACATTGATGCCCTTCTATGAGGCTGTGTTGTAATATAAAGTTATGCTGTTAGGGACTCCACATTATATATCCCCTGCTCTTTTTGAAATGTCCTTTGGGATTTTTAAATTCCTTTTGGGCAGTGGATCTTGATTTTAGGTTCTCTGGGTATTCAGCTTCACCGTTTCTTCCATCTATCATCTATCACTCTAGTTTACCTTTAGGGTATAAAGCCAAGTCATGGTGTGGGACTTGAATATGTGACCTATCTCAGAGGCAAAAATGTTACCATTGTCATTGCCACAGACAATAAAATTTCTCTCCTTTGAGTGAATAAACAGAATTCTTTTTGGAATTGATAATTTACGTCCTTGTCTGTGTTTGCTGATGGTAATGCATTTTCCATGTTGAAGAAATATTTAATGTTAATCATCAACAAAGTGTCCTTTCAAGTAGCATTTTAACATTAGTAATGAAGTGAATATTGCTATGAAATGTACTAATTTTGTTTTTTTTCCCCTGTATGTTTGAGCTTTACAGGCTGAAAAATGGAAATACTTTAATTTGTTTTTCTTCATACTATAATTTTTTATAAGAAGGAAGAGGAAATGAATGAGTAAGAAAAATATACCTGTATTTCAAAGTAGAGTTTACCTTTTTTTTGTCCAATATTGTAGAGCGCAAAAGATGTCACATTAAAAAAAATTCTGCTGTTAGTAGCATACTTTTACAAAAAATATTTTTGGGCTCCGTATTTAAATGGAAGTGATTAGACTGCATGTTTTCAGATTGTTTGAAAATAAATAAAGAGCAGTTTGACACCTTATTGGGTAATGATTATATAGTGCTTGACATTAAATCACTGTTTACTAACAATTACAATGATCATCCAATGTTAGACTTTTCCTATAATTAAAATGATGGCAAATGTTGCCTTTTTAATGGCAACTACTGTATTTAACTTATGATGATAGCACAGAGATTTCATTGTTCTGCTCTTCTGCCAGTTTTAGTTTCTGTAATTTTTTGTTGTGTGATCATAATAGGTCTATAAAAGGCTAGAGGGAATGTATATTAAGCAATTTTTTACATAGGGGTTGTATATGTGTATGACACAATTGTTGTATAATTTTGTAATTAGATATCTTTTACTTATAATTTGCTTGTTTTCATTTATTAAAATGTATCAATTTGGAAAGCGGAATTTACTCTTATATTGTATTTCTCCATGGAAATGGGCTAATCAGAATGTGTGTGTACTATTTTGAGTTTTTCACTTGGAACACTATTCTTCTGTTCCTTTTTTTCCTAGGCTTTTAATGCACACATCTTCCCTTCGCTATAGTTCGCCATATTTACTGGTATCACTAAAACAACAAGATGCCAATGCAAAGCAAAGCCACAATGAATTTTTGATTTCAGGAATCTTTGTCCAACCTGAAGTAAAGATTCACCATCAAAGGAATATTTGGTATTGTTCATTCTCACCTACTCCAAAGCAAAGTCAGCCTGTGGGCTATCCTCAAATGAGGGAAATGCCCCCATGTTAATAATTCCTAGACAAGTACTTCCTTTTTATTAGCATGCCCTTTGGCACAATAATGCCTATCAATACTTGGATCTTAGATGTGGTGAACCATGTGCTGTAAACATGGTCATAACATTTCCCCAGAAACAACGTTGTGATCATCATCTCAAAGCTTTTTGGCTCAGATCCCCACCTGGGATAAATAAATGAAGATCCACGGAAGCTGGCCCTCTGTTTTAAAACTGAGTTATTTGATTTTATAGTCTTCCCCTCCCCCCCACACAGACATTTGGAGAACTTTGAGTTGATATATAGGGTTGTTTTTTCCCCCTCCACTAGTTTAAGGATGCTCAGCTTTGAAAGGCACTCTCTGTGCTATCACAACAGCCTATCAGAGAGAGACTAGTTTTGTAAAACTGTAAAACTCCAGTTCAGCCAAACTGCGTCTGAACAGTGTGTGATGGGTTAGTGTATATACATGTCTGTATCAAATTTCTGTTTTGTTAAAGTGTTAGCCAATGCATATGTTACACTATCTCTTTCTTTCTCTCCCTCCCACCCACATTAATAACCATTAATAGCAACATGTACAATTGTATTATGCTTATTCTTGCTCACTTATTCTAAATATCCCATAATATCTTATAACAGTACAACTCAGCATTTGGCAAAGGCAGATAGGAAAACTGTCAAAAGCAAGTTATGTAAGTACAGGTAGGGAGTGCCTTCATGGCCCAAATAGTTTTTAGAATGCTGTGCTTGAAAACAGAGATAAGAGGGGTACACCATAATATCCGAAAAACAAAGTGATTGGGAAATTTTAGTCTTGGTTGACATATACAGTGCCTTTTACTTGTAAAGAGGTCTAGTATCAGTACAGGTGGGGTGTATTTTGGACCACACTTTCATGTAAGGTGAACTGAACGTACTGCGAGAACCCGCTTCCTAGAAGGATTGGTGATGCATTAACTCTTTCTTTCCTGTACAATACTGTTTTGACTATAGACAATACTTTGTCTGAATGTGGCTATTTGGTCTCTTGAATATTTTTAATATGGAACGACAAGTGTAGTCAAAATCAATTGGCTATACATTTTAATCCATAAATGCCTTTTTGAGTGTAAACCGCTCTGTGCCTTCAGCTGTTGTCTTTTTAGCTCCAGTGTGGACTGAGATTCCAGCGTGTGTTAGCTGAGGGCTAACCATGGAAAACAATCAAGCATTGATAATCTGTGGGTCTCCCATTCAAATGGAAGCCCCTTAAGACGATGAGTTATTTGCTGCCCAAGGGACCAGTTCATCCAAGATGGATATATAACCAAGCAATTGATCACCCGAAGAGAAACTTCAAGCCACAGAGGAGAGTCATCTGATGAGGGTGGGTGGGACTCGAACTTTATAAAAGGAGGGCCATCTTATTGGCCATGTCCAGAGAGAGAGGACACCAGGATCAGAAGGCAAAGCTGGGCAGGAGAAGGAGGAGAGGAGGGTCCTGGGACCCTGAAAGCATAGGTGCTGGAACTAGGGATGTTGGGGGTGCTGCAGCACCCCCTGGCTTGAAGTGATTTCCATTATATATACTGGTTACAGTTTGGTTCAGTGGCTCTCAGTACCCCCACTATATACATTGTTCCTTCACTCCTTGCTGAAAGCACATTGACCAAAACCCAAAGGGCTTTGAGTTGTAAGGAAACTGAAGCAGGGATTTGCATGTAGGATTTTGTTATTTTTCTTTGTATCTGATTATCTCTTGTTCTTTATCTGTGAGTAAAGTGTGATAGGGTTAGAAATTCCTTTGCAAAGTCTGTATTGCCCTGGCTTTCATTGTCACATAGTCCCCAAAAGGGGAAACAATAATTTTGAAGGTCCAGAGATTTGGTGGACTTGTGGCAACAGCTAGTGGGGAGGGTTGGGGGAGCTGGCATTAGTTTCAAAGCCTAAGCAATTGGACTATGAAGCTTTATCTCTCAGGGATATACATATACAATGCTGGAGTCTAAATTAGCTATTACCACTCAAGAAAGAGATCTTGGAGTCATTGTGGATAGTTCTCTGAAATCATCCACTGAATGTGCAGCGGCAGTCAAACAGGTGAACAGAATGTTGGGAATCATCAAGAAAGGGATAGATAATAAGACAGAAAATATCATATTGCCTCTATATAAATCCATGGTATGCCCACACCTTGAATACTGCGTGTCAGAGGGTGTTGTGAAGGCCAATATTATAATGGGGCTTAAAAGGGAGCTAGACAGATTCATGGACGATAGGTCCATCAATGGCTATTAGCCAGGATGGGCAGGAATGGTGTCCCTAGCCTCTGTTTGCCAGAAGCTGGGATTGGGTGACAGGGCATGGATCACTTGATGATATCCTGTCTGTTCATTCCACCTGCCATTGACAACTGTCAGAGGACAGTATACTGGGCTTGATGGATCTTTGGTCTGACCCACTAGGGCCTTCTTATGTAGGGAGAGGTCTGAGGCAGGATTTATGCCTAGAAGTCCAGAACCAGAGACAGTGCTTAGACTGAGCTCAGACCCATCAAGCCAAGATCATGTGGGGCCTTGGATCTACCCACACGTACAGAAACCTGCTCAGTGTCCACCAGGGTAACCTCATTCAGGATTGTAACCAGGGGTGGGTCTATGTTTTTTGCTGCCCCAAGCACGGCAGTCAGGCAGCCTTCGGTGGCATCCCTGCAGGTAGTGCACTGGTCCCGCTGGTCCTGTGGATTCAGCGGTGGTTCTGTGGGTGATTTGCTGGTCCCACACCTTTGGCATACCCGCTGCCGAAGCTGCGGGACCGGCGCACCTCCCTTTGGGTGATGTCTTGATGCCGCCGAATGCTGCCTGACTGCCGCCCTTGCACTTGCTGCGCTGGTGCCTGGAGCCGCCCCTGATTGTAACACAGTAAATAGGGCAGATGTAACTGAGCAGAGATTGCAATATCAGTAGATTTCTTCTGTATAATAAAAATTGCAGGCGAGGAAACTAATTTATTATATATTGAAGCAGTTCCCATCTCTCTGAGTAACAAAGTTTCCAGAGCACTGTCAGCTTGACTCAAAATTTGAAGTCAAATTTCTGTCTGGGCAGAAAGTGAAAGATGTTTTGCCCATTGTCCCAGGTAATAAGAGGCTATTTTACAGAGGCTGACAGTGTCTCAAATACTAGATATTTTACTCATAAAATTATGCATATACTCATTTATAATCCTTGCTTCTAAGTATAATTCTTACTGGGAAGGGAAGAGACAAGACATATGACAAGGGAAAACTACTTATCAGTAATTTGCTTTGTTATAGTCGCCTCTTTCTCATCCTACTTAAAGTGGGTGATTGGCAATCCAGATTGGGTTGGGAGACTGACAGTCTTCCTTCCTTTCTGCTTCCTGATAGGTGGAATCACGCTAGTGTCATGTGAAATAATTTTCCTTCAAATGGAGAAGAGAAGAAGAGCATGGCAAACTGAATTATTGGTAAATATTTTTTCTTGCTTGGATTCGGTAAGATAAAGAGGCACCTTTTAGAAGATTTGATGTCAGGGCACTTCACAAAAGTAATGATTTTATAGACTGATATCATGCTATGTTTCATTGTAGGGACCTGGCATTGAGCCACTTAGGAGCTAGAATATGGTATGGAACATGCATTTTATAACTGAATGGAGTAGTCTTCATATATCAGTAAACCTTTTGTAGGATTACTGTCTGTTGATAAACAGCTTCAATGTTATGCTCCAGAGGAAGAAATCTTTGAATAGTAGTGAAGGGATTTTTTTGTGGGGGATCCTTTGGGGCATAAGGTACTGCATATCTAATAATAGTATGTTGCACTTCATTAGAGGATTTCAAAGTACTTTATAAACATTAATGAATTAAGTATCACAACTTAATGAAGTGTGGAGTGCCACTAAGACTGCTTAAATCATTAGCTGTGTTGCAGCAGAGGAATGAAATCTCCTTTGCAGTATTTTATGTCACCTGTCTGTGCTAGATGTGAAGAAATCAAAGCACAGAGAAATTAAGGGACTTCGTGAAACACAAACTGCAGAACCTAGGGGACTGATCCAACTCCTGTCAAAGTCTATGGAAAGCCGATAATGTCAGTGGTAGCTGGATCACACTTCTAGGTATCTTGATTCCTAGTCCCATCCGTTAGCCATAGTATCTCTCTCCATTAACCATGCAGAGAAGATGGCCAGTACTAGAGCTCTCAAGGGCCTGATTTCCTCTCTAGGAAGAAAATAGTACTGCTGAGTACTTTCAATAAAAGGAAGTTAATTCTAGATATCCAGATTAATTTTCATGTATCACTCACCACTGTAGAATTTGAAATACGATATAATTTTATGGACAGTAACGCAAGTTATTTTGCTAATGTAATGCATTTGGTAGATGCATATATATATAGTGTCATCATCATTCATGCCCGTCACCCCAACCGGGGTATGGGCCGCCAACCACAGATCTCCAGAGTCTTCTATCCTGGGCCATTCGCTCTAGCTGGTTCCAGGTATAGCCCATTTTTTTGCTATCAACCTGAAGGTCGCGTCACCAGGTATTTCTTGGGCGGCCTCTTTTCCGCTTGCCTTGGGGGTTCCACCGCAGTGCCTGTCTGGTGATGTTGGTTGGCTGCTTGCGTAGTGTATGTCCTATCCAGCCCCACCTTCTCCTTCTAATTTCTTCCTCTGCTGGGAGTTGACGGGTCCTCTCCAAGAGGTGGATGTTACTGATGGTGTCTGGCCGGCGGATCTGGAGAATCCTTCTGAGGCAGCTATTAATGAAGGTCTGGATCTTCCTGGTGGTTGTTTTGGTTGTCCTCCAGGTTTCAGCTCCATATAGTAGGACTGATTTCACGTTGGAGTTGAACAGTCGAATCTTTATTGCCAAAGACAGCTCTCTGGAGCTCCAGATGTTCTTGAGCTGTAAGAAGGCTGCTCTTGCCTTACCAATCCTTACTTTGATGTCTGCGTCTGTGCCACCCTGCTGGTCGATGATGCTACCTAGGTAGGTGAAGGACTGTACTTCTTCCAGGGGGCGTCCATTCAGTGTGACTGGGTCGTTGCTGATGGAATTGATCCTAAGGATCTTGGTCTTGTCCTTGTGGATGTTGAGGCCAACCTGTGATGACGTGGCTGCCACTACGTTGGTCTTCTCTTGCATCTGCTGTTTACTGTGTGAAAGGAGTGCAAGGTCGTCGGCAAAGTCCAGGTCATCAAGCTGGGTCCACAACGTCCACTGGATTCCGTTCCTACACTCGTAAGTGGATGTCTTCATAATCCAATCGATGACGAGAAGAAAGAGAAGTGGTGACAACAAGCATCCTTTTCTGACTCCGGTTCGCACCTGGAAGCTGTTTGTGAGCTGCCCTCCATGGATCACTCTACAGTGTATGCCGTCGTATGAGTTCTTGATCAGGTTGACCACCTTTGCTGGGATGCCATAGTGCCGAAGGAGCTTCCAGAGGGTCTCTCGATCCACGCTATCGAACGCTTTCTCATAGTCAACAAAGTTGATGTACAACGAGGAGTTCCACTCCATAGACTGCTCGACTATGATGCGGAGCGTTGCTATCTGGTCCGTGCATGATCTGTTCTGCCGGAAACCTGCCTGTTCATCTCGTAGCTGTGGATCGACGGCATCCTTCATTCTCTCTAAGAGGACTCGGTTGAAGACCTTCCCTGGCACCGACAGGAGTGTGATTCCTCTATAGTTGGCACAGTTGCTGAGGTCTCCTTTCTTGGGGATTTTGATGAGATATCCCTCTTTCCAGTCAGCCGGAATCACTTCTTCTTCCCATATCTTCTCAAAGAGGGGGTACAGCATTTCCACTGAAGTATCCAGGTCTGCTTTCAGGGCCTCTGCTGGGATGTCGTCAGGTCCAGCCGCCTTACTGTTCTTCATCATGGTGATGGCTTTTCTGATCTCGGCTCTGCTTGGTTTATCGCCATTGATTGGGAGGTCCTCGTTGGCTGGGTCGATGTCTGGTGGATTTGGTGGTGCTGGTCTGTTCAGGAGTTCCTCAAAGTGCTCCGCCCATCTGTTCATCTGTTGTTCTATTCCTGTTATAGACTTTCCCTGCTTGTCTTTAACGGGACGTTCTGGCTTGCTGAACTTTCCAGACAGTCGCTTGGTAGTATCGTACAGCTGTTTCATGTTACCGCTGTATGCTGCCTGCTCTGCTTCTGCAGCCAGTCCATCCACATAATCTCTCTTATCCTTCCTAATATTCCTCTTCACTGCTCTGTGGGCTTCAGCATACTCTTTTTGAGCTTTGGCCTTTGCAGCTCTAGTCCTGCTGTTGTTGACTGCTGCCTTCTTCTTCTTTCTGTCTTCTATCTTAGTCAAGGACTCTGCTGTGATCCACTCTTTCTGCTGGTGTTTCTTAATTCCAAGCACTTCCTGGCATGCTGACCTAAGCGTGTCTCTCACTTTCTGCCATCTGTTGAGTACACTGTCTTCCTCTTCCTCAGACCAATCCTGTAGTACTGAAAACTTATTCTTCAGCGTCAATCCAAAATCTTCCTTGGTCTTATGGTCCTTCAGAAGGTTGACGTTGTACTTCGCTCTTCTGTCTGACGCGTCTATCCAGTTCTTCTTCAGCTTCAGCTTCAATCTGGCCACCACTAAGTGATGGTCGGACGCCACGTCTGCTCCTCTTCTAACTCTAACGTCCTGCAAGGATCTTCTGAACTTCTTGCTAATGCAGACATGGTCGATCTGGTTTTCTGTCATGCCTGCTGGCGATACCCAGGTACTCTTGTGGATCCGCTTGTGAGGAAAGATGCTGCCTCCTATGACCAGGTTGTTAAGTGCACACAGATCCACAAATCTCTCTCCATTCTCACTCATCTCTCCCAGAGCGTGGGTCCCCATGACTTGTTCGTATCCTGTGTTATCAGGTCCAATTTTGGCATTAAAGTCTCCCATAAGGATGGTAATGTCTTTGTCTGGGAGAGTCTCTAATATTTTCTGGAGTCTGTTGTAAAAGTAGTCTTTGTCCTCCTCTTCACTGTCATTGGTTGGAGCGTAACACTGAACAACATTCATCTTAATCCTCTTCATTTTAGTTCTGAAGGATGCTGTGATGATCCTGGGACCATGTGCCTCCCAACCAATCAGTGCTCTCTGTGCCTGTTTGGACATCATGAAGCCTACTCCCTGTGTGTGGGGTGCGTTGCTCTCTTCATGTCCTGAATACAGCAACAGCTCTCCTGTCAACAGTCGTCTCTGTCCAGCTTGCGTCCATCTTGTCTCGCTATTGCCTAGTAGGGTCAGGTTGTTGCTCCTCATCTCTGCTGCAACCTGCGCCGTCTTTCCTGACTCGTACATGGTCCTCACGTTCCATGTGCCGATGGTAATCCTCCTGGTTGTAAGAAGGGTGATCGGCTTAGTGGCTTCCTCGCGGCTTTCACCACCCAGCGTCATGCGTCTTCGCGTTGAAGACCCTTCTTTTTCCAGGCTAAAAGTCTCTGTTAACTCTATTGTTGGCGTTTCTGTAGCAAGCTGATTTTTACGGGGTGGAGTTGCTAGCCCCACGCCCAACCCTCCTCCTTTACCCTGACTTGGGACAGGCAGATGGCCCCAAAGGACCTCTCTGGTGGAGTTATATATATAGTGTAGTAGTCTCATATTGTTTTGGATATGCTATTATGCATATACATTGGACTAAACATCGTATTTGTATGGGGGAATCAATTCTTAAATTCATTTTGCTTAGCATTATGGGTTACAAGGAAACACAAGCAGCTCTTCAGGGAGAGAGCTATTTACAAAAGATGGCAGTTTCACTAATACCGTGGTTAAGAAGTGTAAGAGCAGAAGCCATCTGTTTTGTGGAAGCCTAGACTAATTAAATAGTTATCCCCAACAATGCTATTTAGGGCTTCTTAAATGTTCCTATATAGAAGAAATAGATGGGCTTGATGAGAGAACTGTAAAAAGGGCTTAGTTTCTGTTAACACTGTAGTATTGCTGCCTTTTAAAGTCTCTCTATTCTAAGTTGTCTCAAATAGCCACCATACCATTTAAAAGAGCTATCCGTAATAATAATTACAAAATGTTCTTAAACATTGTTACTGTTCTAGATCTCATACTAAGTAAAGTCTTTTGTAGTGAAATCAAGAAATTGTTTCTCTCTCTTCTTTCTCTATATTAACAAATGCAAATATGTGGGTTCTCAGCTGACATAATTTTGGCTAAAATCTTTAGTTTTAAATAGAAACTGAGTATGGTTATGCTAATAGAGCCTCATTTGTAATTTAAACTGCAGCTGTTAACATTCAATAATGGAGCCATACATCAAGGAGTTTTCTACAAAAACAGAAAAATATTAATTCTTCACCCTCAGATCTGCAAATCCAGACTGATGGGATTTCAGCTCTTCATCTTTTAGTGACAGGCAGTAGCATCAGTGGAATAAAACTACATTTTGATCCCCTTTCTCTCCACCTCCTTTCCCCAATTTTACTCTGACTCAAAAAGAAAAAGGCAATTTTAGCTGATTTTCTTGTGCAGAGGGGAGAGCTGTGCTATCACCAAGTCTTTTAGGGATGACAACAGCTTCGGTGGAAGAGTTAAATGATGCTCTGATTTCCAAGTTCCATCTACTGCCTTCTGTCCCTGCCAGCAGGTAGGGGATCTTGGGGGACAATTACTGCAGTGGTTGGGTGCAAAATAAACTTTATTAAGCAAATGCAAAAACAGAGAAAATTCAATAGTGGGGGGTATGGGGTTTGTTAAGGTAGACAATTGGGGAGGGGTTTCTTTTGGTGAACAGTAAGGAGGTTTCAATAGTGGGGTATAATACAGTAGGATACAATACAGTGGGTAACCAATTAACACAGAAATATATGATGTAACAGGTAGTTAACAATTTCTATGTAAAGGGTGTGTCACAGCAGCATATAACCAACTAACAGTTATGGAAAAATATGTTAAATAACAAACAATTTTAGGTAAAAATGTGTCACAGTGGTGTAAATGTAGAATGTGAGGTGTATCAGAGAGGAAAAAGTAACCAATGGGGTATTATGCTAGAGATTTAAACTTAGTGAGACACAGAGAAAGCTCGGGGGAGGGGGACTGACAGTGAGAAGACAGACTTAATTACAATCATACAGAACACAGCAAAATCTTATCTCTGATTTAACTTAACCAAGACTACACAAATTAGTAAGTAACAAAACACAATGCAACAATTCTCTAAGCCTAACTTACAGAGTACAATGTTAAACCTAACTTAACCACAGCTATGCAAAATGAAATTACAATTTATCTACACTAAAGGCTAAACCTAACCTAATGGGTGCACCTTATACTAGGGGTAGTTCTCCAAGGGTGTGGCTGCAGCAGTGGGGCAGCTGCAAGCAGGCTTATTTCCAGCAGTAAAGGTGCTGCAGAGTTAAAAGCAGATTACAGATACAGACCAAGGAGTTAGCTTGGGTCTGCCTGCTGGGGAAAGAAAGCCAGCAGCCAAGACAGGGGGAGTCTGCAAGAGGGAGTTCTTACCAATCCCCAGGACAGCAGCAAAGGCAGAAGCAGGCACAGCAGTTTCAGCATCAGAGGACTCAATTCGCTCACAATAATCAGGAGATCTCCAGGCAAAATTCGTTGTTCGTGGGAGGGGAGTTTAAAAACGGGGGTATGCTCAAAAATAAAACGAGAGCGGAGAAAGGACCCCCCAGAACCCCTGGCTGATCAGACCAGGCAGCAATGCCGGAATCTTTCTAAGGTCTGATCAGAAAATGTCTGGTTATAAAGGCAAACTTAGGCAGTTTCCTGCCAGTAACTTTGATTGGTTCCCCTTGTTACAGGGAGGAGAGAAAGCAGGGAAAAAACTGCAGGTAGGCATAGAACATGTCTTGGCAAGTTTTAAGCCATAGGCATGACTCATATGCTCAGCTATGTGGCCATATAAGGTCTTGCACACCTGGGCAGAGCACCTCTACACCGAGCCCAGGTCTGAACAAAGGAGCCAAAAGCCCCCCTCCCTAGGCAGATCAATGGCTCCAGTTAGTCTGCACAAGTCATGTCCATGAACAGCAGGGCCAGGCTGTGACATTTGTTAGCCCAAGGCCCAGGAGGGGCGGACACAGAACAACCAGAAAGGAGAGGGAGAAAAAAAGTGCAGCAGGGGGACAGCTGTAACAGACACCTTCATTTATGCTGGATATGATAGAAGTGATTTCTGAGGTCTTTATTAAGGGCAGAACCCAGTCACAGAACTGGGAGACACTCCAGCCATCCATTGTGAAGAAGAGTAGTTTTATTTTCCAGTAACAGAAGCAGAGGACTCTGAACAGATTCTTCCAGATTTTTTTCCATTTTTAATTGATATTTTTACAACCAAGGGATTTGAAACAATTCATTACATACATATCTTAGTAGGTTAATCTTGCTAAGCATTCCAGACATGCATACATTAATGTAAAGTCCTACAAAATTTATGAAGAAAAAGATGCCTCCAGGTATTTTAAAGTTGAGAACCTACTGTGTCTTTGTAAGAATTTGGCTTGAGGCCCTACAGCTGAATTCTCCAGTTCTTAAACTGTCCTTATGTGAATGGCTGCTAATAGCTGAAGAGGAACAGTCTGATAAGACTCCATCCCTCCATCTGGTTGAAAATGTCTGATAAGATCCAGACACGAAATTTGTTTCACTTGATTATATAGAAAGCTATAAAAATAAGCAGCAACAGTAAGCAAAAATATGTTCTATAGTGAAGGAGAGCCCAAGGGTATTATCCTGGTCCAGTAATACATTATTACCCTTTTTGGTCCAAGCAATTAGATAATATTCAAGGTGTGGCAGGTTATTTCCAGTAAGAAGAGGAATTGATGATTGAAGTAGCCATTTCTTTTATGCAATCCTGTTGTATTTAGAAATAATGTACACCAAGTCCTGTTTCACTGAAAACAGTAGAATCAAACAGAAAGCAGTTTCCTTTGCTAATTCCAAGCCTGATTTTTTCAGCCAGCACTCTGTTCCAAAAGCTCTCTCTCTTTGTTTTCTCCCAGGGCCACACTTTCAGGATTTATCTTATATTATCATTTTCTGCTCCTCTCTTCCTCCTTCCTGACTGCATCTGACACACAGACACAGACAGCTCCACCAATTAATCCCCAACCCCTATGTTTATCAGTCTAGGCTTTGGGCAGTGGCTTCCATTGTTTCAACAATCACTGAACAAATGGGCATTTAATTGTTCCTTCATTTAGTTTGAGTGGAAGGCAGCTAGCATGCCATCAGCTTCAGTGAGGTTTGAGACTGCCCATAGATCAAAGACATGCTTGCTGGGAGCTATCCAAACTCCAGTGTAAGAATAATTTTAGTTAGAGGACTTTGTTTTTGAAATCTGGCTTTTAAGCCATACCTATGTAGCCAGGAGAGAAATCTGCTCCCTTTTTGTAACAAAAGTTTCAGGTCTGGCATTCAGATTTTTTTCCCTGTAGAATTCATGATACAGCCAAGGATACAATTTGCTTCTTACGTGCGACAAACCTGATATCTTCAAGAATTACTCCGTGGTTATGACCAGGGGCGGCCAAGTTTAGTATAATGAGTTTTAATACTTTGACCTTTCAAAGGGCTCATCCATCAGCCCGCGCCACTTCCCGCAGCCCCCATTGCTCTGGAATGGCGAACCACGGCCAGTGGGAGCTGCGATCGGCCAAATGTATGCATGTAAACAAACTGCCCTGGCCTGCCAAGGGCTTACCCTGATGGGCCGTGTGCCAAAGGTTGTCAATCCCTGTAATAGGGCTTAAACCTAAATCATTACCAGAAATGCTTACTACTTTCAATAATTCCATTGAACAAGAGAACTCCTATGTTTAACTCAAAACTGTTTGCAGGATCGGGATCTTAGTTTGCATATTCTGAGTTGAATCTCGTTTGTTTTCTTCCATGTTTCTAATTATACTGTGTCCACTGATAGTAATTCTTTGTCCTGACTGGTGTTTCCCAATGAAACTCTGCCTAATGCTGATTCCTGTAGTACTCCACTAGTTACTTCTCCACGACTTGATGCATTGTCATTTAATCTTAACTCTTTTCTTATGGCCCATCAGCCAATTTATAGACCATGTGACACTGTTTATATTTCCCAGTGTGGCCTAGGGTAAGTCACTGAAGCTTTCTGCCTTGTTTTCTCCGTTTTTAAAACAAGGTTAGTAGATAAATATCTCATTGGAGTGCCTTGGATTAACTAGATAATATTTGTAAAGTGCCAAAGATGACATAGAAAATGGTAATTGTTAATACAATCAGTGGAGTAGCAAAGAGCCAAAATTTGGTTCATGGTAGTTTGCTATTTTATAGTCCAGAATAGGTAGTTATAAGACTTTTTTGCATTTGTGTTTTTTGACCAGATGGTAAGAGGTAAGCAAGGAGACAGTATGTAAAAAAGACAGAAGAGGGGAGGATAAGCTATCGTACTATGAGAAGCATCCAGTGACTACTTGAACTAAAATATCCATTAGTGGTCAAACATTCATTAGCTATCAGTACTATTAGGCCAGCCACTAGAGGGTGAGGTAATCAAACACTTGAACACTGATTCATTCAGTTGAGAAGGCAAACGTACACACAATCAGGGTGAAAAACTGAACTGGGAGTAGCTTAAGTAGTAAGTTGGGTGTAGAGAAAATTGGGCACTTTCATATGTGATAGTGCTATAGTTATTGGATGTTGTAATACATACACTGTCAGGCTCTCTTGCCGTTGGTACATACATTTTCAGGGCTTGATATTTATTTATTTGTTAATGCATTGAGCACTTATTGACATAGTATGTAGGTGTTTGTGATGGGGTGTTCACCCCACACCGGGAAGGAAGCACCCTAGAAAGGCTGTGTAGGGAGCAGGCAATTAGAAGGAGGCTGCAGAGAGCAGCCAATCGGGGCCCAGCGGGCTTACATAAAAGGAGTGACAGTGTCTGTAGGGAGCCCAGGGAGAGAGGACTTCCATGTTCTGTTCCTAGATGCAAACAGGATAGATCATTCAAACCATTAGGTTGCCCCATGTTCTGTAAATATGTCTCTGTAGATGAGAATGGATACTTGCAGTGATTGGTACACAGTAGTTAAGGTTGCACAACTGTTTACATTTTGTCACCTGATATTCACATGCTCATAAGTTATTGTAAAATGTCTTTTGTGCTGCACATTTTTGTATTTGTTATCTGCCTAAGGTGCATATTATCTCTAAAGTTTGAACAACATAGAATCAGGTATTTTAGAAAACTCACTTGTTCTGCCTCTTTTAAAAAATATTGCTACATTTGCTTTTATACATAACACAGTTGGTTATGAATAAACTTATCATAAAAATAGTAATTGGGAATGACCACAAATCTGTGGAGGGAAAAAAAAAAGATAAGATAGATGAAAACCGATGAACAATTGAATAGTAACTATAGCATTTCCATATTTTAAAACAGTTAAGGTTGTTCATATTTGAACTGTGCCATACATGTGTGCAGTTTTTAAAAGTGCAGCTATTAAACCCATTGTTTTCTGTATACGTCCCTAGGCACCAGTCAGTCCTAAAGACTTAAAATACCTTACTCTCTTATAAATGGACAGCATATTCAATAGTTAGTTATTCTGCTTGTGGTATTTGGGGTTAGATTTTCACCTGGCACTCATTTTTGCAGACACTAAATAATTTTATCACAATGGTTTTGTGGATGCAAATAATATTTATATATCTTGCTGCCTGATTTGTGGATAAAAAACAGACAAAATTGTGCCTGCAGTAACAGACAGTATCTGTAAAAATTAGTCTCCAAATGTTGGTTTAAAGGTTGTGTCCTTTTGAAGGATTTGAGGCGGTTTAGGTGCTTATGTCACTCTAGGGAGTTTGAGTGGTGTAAGGTTTTAAGGCAGGCTAAGTATTCCAGGAAGTTTAAGAGCTTATGGCATCGTAAATATTTAAGATGATTTAAAAGGTTATGTCCTCTTCAGTATTTGAGTTGGATTAAGTGCTTGTATTGCCTTAAGGACTTTTCATTTTTTTTTCCTTAAAAATAACCTAGGAAATTAAATGCAAAAAACTGTGGTAATGCAACATGTAAGTTGCTAAGTTAATAAATGCAGATTCCAACAGCAATATTAACTTGGTCCTGTTGCTCATAAAGTACAGGAGAACAATTATTCCTCTTGTCAAACAACAGGAGAGTGCCTAGGTGAGAGCAAAGGTACATCACCCAAGTGACCTTGGAAGGAAAGCTGGAAGGGGAATGCTTTATACCTTTGAAAGAGAGTGAACCATGAAATGGCTCTTGCCTCATCTTTTGAATAACATTCCTCAACTGCTGTAGAGAAGCTGTGGTGTTCTTGTGTGAATGCTGGCCTACACAAAGGCATTTATGTTTAGCAGCACCAGCTATGTTTTCACACCAAGTGGGTGACCTATATTCTGAGTATAGGCTTTTATTTAGGTGCTTAAAGATGTATTTAGGAGCCTAACTTTAGACACCTAGGTTTGAAAATGTGGGATTTACTTTTTCTGTTGCTGATAGAACTTTGTTAAGAACATGGGTGGAGGAGATAGTTCAGTGGTTTGAGCATTGGCTTGCTAAACCCAGGGTTGTGAGTTCAGCCCTTGAGGGGGCCATTTGGGGATTGGTCCTGCTTTGAGCAGGGGGCTGGACTAGATGATCTCCTGAAGTCCCTTCCAACCCTAATAATCTATGATTAAAATGGCTGGGCTGGGTCAAACCAAAGGTGCGTCTACAGCGGTCTTTCAGCAGTGGCCAGTACCAGATGCTTCAGAGGGAATGAACAGAACAGCGCAGTTATTAAGTGATCCATTCCATCATCTGCTTCTAGCAGTCAGAAGTTTAGGGACACCCAGAGAATGGGGTTGTATCCCTGACCACCTTGGCTAATAACCATTGATGAACCTATCCTCTAGGAGCTTATCTAATTATTTTTCAAACCCAGTTATACATTTGGCCTTTACATCATCCCCTTCCAACTAGTTTCAGAGGTTGATTGTGCATTTTATGAACATGTACTTCCTTATGTTAGTTTTAAACCTGCTGCATATTAATTTCATTGGGTGACTCCTGGTTCTTGTATTTATGTGAAGAGGGAAATAACACTTCGTTATTCCCTTTCTACATGATATTCAGGAATTTATAGATCTCTATCATATACCCTCCTTAGTCCATATATCCCTCCCTCCCTCCCTCCCTCCTTCCTTAGGGGGGGGAGGATAGCTCAGTGGTTTGAGTATTGGCCTGCTAAACCCAGGGTTGTGAGTTCAATCCTTGAGGAGGCCACTTAGGGATCTGGGGCAAAAATTGGTCCTGCTAGTGAAGGCAGGGGGCTGGACTTAATGACCTTTCAAGGTCCCTTCCAGTTCTAGGAGATTGGTATATCTCTAATTATTATTTTATTTTTTTTATTTATAGTCATCTCTTTACTAAAATGAACAGTCCCAGTCTTTTTAATCTCTTCTCATATGGAAGTAGCATACTCCTAATAATTTTTGTTGTCCATCTCTGTACCTTTTCCAATTCTAATGTATCTTTTTGAAATGGGGCTACCAGAACTGCACACAGTATTCAAAGCCATGGATTTATATAGTGTCATTATGATATTTTCTGTTTTATTACCTTATCCTTTTCCTAATGGTTTCTTTTAATTCTGTTAGTTTTTTTGATTTCCGCTGCACATTGAGCAAATGTTTTCACAGAACTACACACAATGACTCCAAGATCTTTCTTGAGTTGTAATGGCTAATATATTTTGTATGTATAGTAGGGATTATTTTTTCCAGTGTGCACTTTGTATTTCTCAACCTTGAATCTCATCTGCCATCTTGTTACCCAGTCTAGTGAGATCCCATTGTAACTGTTCACAGTGAACTTTGGACTTAGTAGTTTTGTATCATCTGCAAATAGCGCCATCTCACTGTTTGACCCCTTTTCCAGATCGTTTGTGAATATTTTGAACAGCACAGGTCCTCGTACAGATCTTTGAGGAACCCCAGTATTTACCTGTCTCCCTTGTGAAAACTGACATCTATTCCTACCCTCTGTTTCCTATCTTTTAACCAGTTACCTATCCATGAGAGGACCTTCCCTCTTATCCCATGATTGCGTACTTTGCTTAAGAGCCTTTTGATGTGGGACCCTGTTAAAGGCTTTAAGAAAGTCCAAATACACTATATCCACTGGATCACCCTTGTCCACATGCTTGTTGACACCCTAGAATTCTAATAGATTAAGGAGGCATGATTTCCCTATACAAAAGTTGTGTTGACTCTTCCCCCAACAGATCATGTTCATCTATGTGTCTGATAATTCTATTATTTACTACAGTTGCAAGCAATTTACCTGATACTGAAGATAGGCTTATTGGCCTGTAATTGCAGGATTGCCTCTGGAGACTTTTTGAAAAACTTGGTGTCACGTTAGCTATCTTCCAGTTGTCTGATGCAGATGCTGATTTAAGCGATAAGTTACATACCACACTTAGTAGTTATGCAATTTCATAGTTGAGTTCCTTCTGAGCTCTTGAGTGAATACCATCTGTTTCCAGTGACTTAATACAGTTTAATTTATTAATTTGTTCCCAACCCCCCTTTTTGTCACCACATCTGGGGTGGTTCCTCAGATTTGTTACTTGAAAAGAAAGGCTCAGGTATGGGACTCTCCCCTACATCCTCTGCAGTGAAGAACAATGCAAATACTTCATTTAGTTTCTCTGCAATGATCTTGTCTTCCTTGAGTGCTCCATTATCACCTTGATCATAAGTGGGCCCACAATTGTTTGGAAGGCTTCCTGCTTCTGATGTGCTGGGGAAAAAAAGTAAGTTTTTGTGTCTTTTGCTAATTTCTCTTCATTAATATCTAGATGGAATTTTTCTAATTTGCTTATGAGTATTTCATGTGGGATAGTGTCGACAGCCTTACTAAAATCAAAATACATCAAATTTACTGCTTCCCCCGATCCAGTAGGCTGTTAATTCTGTCAAAGATCCATTTATAGTCTATTACTGAGAAGCCGTTCTCTAACAATCAACATTTTGGGTGTGTTTTGTAGCTATGTAACTGAGGAAAACCAAATAAAATTTCAAAAAGGAGAGCACTGTAATATGTTTTCTCAGCACAGTGAAAGAGTATTTCCTAAGTGAATTACATAGAAAATTTGATTATTCTGAGTTATTGTGCCAGATTTGAACACTAAATTAAATTGATAGAATGTGAGACAGAAGAACTGTACTCCTGCCTTAATTGTAAACTCCAACACAGCCTTAACTGTGCAATCACGCCTGATACAAAAATTATAAGAACCATCAATACTTTTGCTTCAAGACATAAACTGATCACTGGCTGGAGTCAGTAATGTATCCCCCTCTTTACTGTAACATATTATTGTCTAATTGGCCAGGTGCATTGTTGTTGGTGACTGAGGTGACTCTCTTCTTTATAAAATCTAGAATAAGGCACAATGGGAAACAGAACATCAGAACAGATAGGCCATTCAAGAATTCCATTTTTTCTGTTTATAATACAAGTTAGAATCTTTCCAAAATTTGCATTAGGTCTGAAATAAATCCTTTCCACTTTCCAGTTCCTGTCTTTTAAAAATGTTTAATTCATACCTTTTTGCTCTGGTATGTAGAGCTGGAAGCTTAGTCTCATCTCTTTCTGAACTTGAATCCACTGTTTGGTTTACCAAGTATGGTATTTTTATTTATTTATTGGAATCCTGAAGCTTGAAGAGAGAAAACCAATCTTTTAAGGCATTTGCCAACACAACGAAAATAAAAGTTCTCTGATAAACAATCCATCATAAACCTCTTTTCCCCCCCTGAGATTAACAAGTGGTCTTTAAAAATTTGCTTTGGATTGAAGCTTGGCATTAAAGTCTCTGCCCAAGAGCAAATTCTTTTGTCAGAATTGGTTTAATCAATTCTGTTTAAAGTTTTAGGACGTGTAAGAGAAATGAATCATTACAGTAATGCTTCTCCACAGATCCACATGTTTGGAATTGTTTGTCAAGGGAGATCAAACTTCATATTTCAGAGTTAAACTAATGTGTCACTATTAAGGAGGCCTTCAAGGGGAACATATTACGCCACATCTGCCTACTATGGAGGTTTTTTTTGCACCTTCCCCTGAGGCATCTTGCCTTAGCTACTGTCGAAGACAATATTCTGGACTAGATGGACCTTGGGTCTGATCTGCTATGGCAATACCTATGTTGCATAGGCTCCCCTGAACTGTAACTCTGATACTGTGCCTTTATTTATATAATTGCTGGATTCCAGAGCTGTTTTTTCCAATCATGAAGGGGGTGAGAAATGTTTTTTCCAGCTCACCGAGGCTTTAAGATCCATTGGGTTTCTCTTGGATTTTTTTCCTTTAATCCTTTAAGCATACTGAGGCGGCTCTTCTCTTCTCTTCCCCTCTGCATATATTGTTTGGGTAAAAAAATTTCTTTCCCAGTCCCTGTAGAAAGTCTGCATCAAAGGCTCTGTTTTGGCATATGTCAGAGACTAGGGGAGATAGGCTCCACTCTTCAACTTGCAGATGCAGTGTAAGATTGTGAATTTATGTAACCTTTATTGAAGTGTTTGTAGCCTTGCATAGTGGAATTGCATAGATACAGACCCAAAGGTCACATCTCTGCCCCACTGGTTTGCCCTTAATTCCTCCTCACATGGTGCAGTGTTGGCGTACATAGAATCTTGCTTCCTTGCCAACAGTCCCCCAGTTGATTCACTCTGTGGTTATCTATCCTGTGTGTAGACCTACTACAGAATTTCACCCTGTCTGTGCAATTCTGCTTCCCCTTAGCCTCATCCTTGTTTATGTGCATTTGTCATTGTGTCTCCTTCTCTGTCGATTCCTTGGCTTGGTAATGTATTAAGAACATCGTTAAGCAATATTTTGGCTGGGATGCCTATTGTAGAGATCACCATTTAGATAGTTTTATTTTGGTGTGTAGCGGGCCGGTGTGGCTCCCCTCCTCCCCGGAGAGGGTTGAGCCCCGGACACAGGAAGGGGCGGGGCTACAGAGTGGTGAGCCCGCCCCTCAGAGGGTCAAACGGCGACCCGGAAGGATAAAAGCCGGCCCTTCCAGCCCAGTCAGTGCCCAGCCACCGGGGAGAGCAGACCTGCCTGAGGGAGCTCCTATCGGAGGAACCGCTGGAGCCCCGGGCAGCTGCCTGGACTGACCAGAGAGCACCCCACCTCGCTACTGGGAAGACCTGCCGGAGCTTCCCCGCACCACCTACGACAAGGAGCCCGTAGGAACTTCCCCGCTACCGTGCTGTTACCCCGAGGAACCCCCGGAGCAGGATTGGCCGGACTTCCCCGGGGAACTACCCGATCTACCCCCCAGCCCGGGTTGTGAGGAGCCCATGCAGTGGGACTTCCCGGGACCAGACGCCGCGGACCAGGTAGGACAAGAGGGGGATATTGGAAGTGGTCCGGGGGGCAGTCGACCTCAGTCAGGCTACTGATCAGACAATACCCATGTCAGTGTGTTGCGGTCAGGATCCCCACTGACCGTCAGCGGTAACGACCGCTGCCTAGGGCCCCGGGCCGGGACACAGTGGAGTGGGTGTGCCTGTGTCCCCCCTGCCACCCCACTCACGGGTGGCAGTTATCCCCCTTACTGTTTACTGCTCAGCCTGCTACAAGAGGCCTGAGCTCCTGTACTGTTTGTTGCTCAGCCTGCTACAAGAGGCCTGAGCTCCTGTACTGTTTACTGCTCAGCCTGCTGCAAGAGGCCTGAGCTCTCCTTGTACTGTTTGCTGCCCAGCCCCCGCACCAGAGGGCCTGGGCCTTGCCTAGACTGTTGTACTATTTGCAGCTCAGCCTTGCAGCAAAAGGCCTGAGCCCCAACTGACTCTGTCTTTGTTGCCTAGCCTTAAAGGGACAGGACAGAGCCCCCGTGAGACTAGCGGGCCGGTGTGGCTCCCCTCCTCCCCTCAGAGGGTTGAGCCCCGGACCCACCTGTTAAATGGTGGTTCCTCCTTCTGCAGCTCTGCACAAGCTATATGCAAGATAGTATCCATGGGTTAAGTGCATGCATTATTCAGTATTTGCCCCTCACAGAGAACAGGCAGGTAAAAGGAATTTCAAACCTACTTCTGCTGTTTCTCAAGACCCTAGTCCAGGGATAGGCAACCTACGGCACACGTGCCGAAGGCGGCACGCAAGCTGATTTCAGTGGCACTCACACTGCCTGGGTCCTGGCCACCTGTCTGGAGGACTCTGCATTTTAATTTAATTTTAAATGAAGCTTCTTAAACATTTTAAAAACCTTATTTATTTACATACAACAATAGCTTAGTTATATATTATAGTCTTATAGAAAGAGACCTTCTAAAAACGTTAAAATGTAATACTGGCACATGAAACCTTAAATCAGAGTGAATAAATGAAGACTCGTCACACCACTTCTGAAAGGTTGCCAATCCCTGCTCTAATCCAAAGTAGTTTTATGGGTAGGAATGTTAGTTTTACCTTTACTTGGAATTTCTTCTCTTTTAAGCTAGTGCACTGAGGAAACAGGCTAACTCTCAACAGGGTAATGTAAAGAATCTGAACTTAGATCCTAGGATTGGTTAAACATATTGGGCCTGATTCTTCTTTCCCTTACACCACTATAAATCAGGGGTAACTCCATGGAAGTCAATGGCATTATACAAGTGTAGAGCCAATATTAAGTGAGAGAACAATGAGGTCTACTGGTCCCCAGGCCTCAGTTACTTCTATAAACTTCCTCTTAACTGTGATAACTTGGGAAGGTGGCCAGTGCTACCTAGGTGCACACATTTTGACAAAGCATTATTGAGTAACATAAGGAGATCATTTTTCTGATGTAATTTGTAGCATCTCATATGGATCCCCTTTCTTTAATAATTTAATTAAGTAGTGACCACAAAAAATAACAACTTCAAATCACAATTAAGAAATTGAATTAAAATGTATATAGTTGTGCATTAAAAAATAAAAAAAACTTAACATTTACAGTCAGTGATTTGAGCATTAGCCTGCTAAGCCCAAGGTTGTGAGTTCAATCCTGGAGGGTGGCATTTAGGGATCTGGTGCAAAAAAAATCTATGAGGGATGGTACTTGGTCCTGCTGTGAAGGCACAGGGGACTGGACTCAATAACCTTTAGCTTCTAGATAATCTGCCAAAATGCAACCGTCTGGAGAGTACCGTGCTGGGGATGACGAGAGAAGGTTTTTGATGTACTTTCCAGTCCTGATGATCTTTTTATTATTCTCCACTTTTCGAGGCCTTTTTCATGTCTAATGATATAACTCCTCTCCTCCTACCTGAGGAGGATTAGTGAAGACTCATCAAATAAATAACTTCCTTAATTGTCAGGAGAGTTACTCTTGAGTGATGCAAGGTAATCCTCTTCCTGAGGAGCTGTTCTCTGCACTGTTCCCAGTCCCTAATGACCTAGGTTTGGTGCAGACCACCAGACTGAGTTCATAGGGGAGGAAATAGTTACTGATAACATACATTTATTCTCTTTCTGGTTTCATTCCGTGTTAAAAATATCAAATTGCACCAGTGTGAAAGCTATACTGCGATAGAACACCTGTTACTTGAGTAGTTCCCAACCTTGTTGTGTTGAAGCCACTTGTTTTTGATAGCCCTACATCTGTCCCCGCCCGTTATTGGTATTCATGGCTGCTTTTTTTCCCCACCATTCTTTCTTCATCTCTTATCTGTCTCATTTCCTTTGTCTTTTTTCACAATTTTGACTCCACTCTCTTTTGCGTATCCATTATGATGTAGTGTTTTATTGCATGGTCAGATAACTATTTCTCAAATAATACAATGAACATAATGAGCAACTTTTAAAACACAAAAACCTTTGATACACATTTGTAGCATGAGGACTACCATGTCATGAGACATGGTCACATACTATTTCTCAAGCTATACCATATCACACTCCAATGCATAACCTTAACTCAACCTTCTTCATATACAAACACCCCATTATAGAGTTTACCAGTGCATGTATGTTTTTGGCAACTATATCTGGGAGAAGAATTAAGTTTATACATTTAAAGGTGGGATATCTTGTATTTGTGACTCCACTCTTGCTTTCTGGAACACCTTGCCTGAGCAGGAAGCCAAGCCTGTATCAGGAAGGCATTACAGTTTCAAGTGTGTGTGAGTGCTTCCCCAGTGGATCCATCTCCCACTTCCCGTCCCCAAATTGACCATGTATTTCAGGAAGAACATGAAGTGGTGATAATCTTATTGATTGAGGAAGAAGAGCAGATTGGTAGTCTACAGGAGCACGGCACATTCTCACCAACTGCTATATTGGAGGGAGGTGAGAGGCAGGGCCGGCTCTGGCTTTTTTGCCGCCCCAAGCAAAAAAAAAAGGGGGGGGAAGGGGAGGAGCAGCAAAGTAGGAGGGGAAAAAAACAAAACAAAAAATCCTGTGGCTTTTTTGCCGCCCCAAGCAAAAAAAAAAGGGGTGGGGGAGGGGAGGAGCAGCAAAGCAGGAGCGGAAAAAAACAAAACAAAAAAACCTGTGGCGCGGCCTGAGCAGCAAAGTCGGGGGGGACACCTGCAGCGCGGCCGGAGTGCCAAAGAAAACAAAACAAAAAAACCTGCGGCGCGGCCGGAGCAGCGGGGGGAGGGACCTGTGGCATGGCCGGAGTGCCAAAGCAGGGAAAGAAAACAAAAGAAAACAAAAAAAACCTGGGGCATGGCCGGAGCGGCAAAGCAGGAGGGGGAAAAAAACAAAACAAAAGAAAAACCTGTGGCGAGGCCAGAGCAGCAAAGTGGGGGTAGGGGGAAACCTGGAGCGCGTCCGGAGCGGCAAAGCAGGGAAAGAAAACAAAACAAAAAACCTGGGGCATGGCCGGAGCGGCAAAGCAGGGGGAAAAAAACAACCAAAAAAACCCTGCCGGGCAGCCGGAGCCAGGGTGCAGGGGGACTCCCTGTGCTGCAGACGTGCAGCGGAGTGCGCACCCAGTCTAGCGGGGAGGAAGAGGAGGGAGCGGGGGAGAGAGAGAGCAGGGGGGCGGCCAGGGCTTCAGCGGGGCGCTTGTCCCACGGTCCCGACCACTGCGCCGCCTGCTGGGAGAGCTCCGCTCTGCTCCAGTCAGCGGAGAGGGAAGAACAGGGGCTGACCTGCCCAGTTTGCTGCAGAGCACTCCCCTCCTCCGCACTGCCGCCCCCTACAGAGTGGCCGGAGCGGCAAACCAAAAAAACCCCCCAAAAAACGGCCGTGCTGCCCTAGGATTGGGCGGAATGCTGCCCTGTAGAATATGCTGCCTCAAGTACCAGCTTGCTCAGCTGGTACCTGGAGCTGGCCCTGGTGAGAGGAGAGCAGAGAATGGGCAGATTTGGAAGTGGCAAGAAAGAAAAGGGGAAAGAGTTCATCTCTCCCTCCAGCACCAAGCATATTTCCTTCAGCACTGTAAAAATATTCTTCAAGCTTCGGGTTGAAATGTTACTGCTCTGATGCTAAATAATTTCTGTTGCAGCATTTCCCAAATTTGGTAACTTTTGTTTAAGGGCAGATTGTCTTCACCTCTGTTTCCACCATCCCAGACCTTAAACAAAACAAAACACAACAAACAAACAATACCCCCCTCCCCCCAAAAAATACCACGGAGATAGTCTTATCACCAACAAAAGGAAACATAACCCATAAATAACCTACATTCAAAATTGCAAGGTTCTTATTAAACTTGTAGAAACGCACAAGATTTGTCTGTTCCATGGTGCTTGTATAATAGTCATATAGCATATACATATGTGCTGCATTGCCTAGGTACAGTGGGGTAAGTTAAGAAAAGTGTTGCAGTGTTCACTGTGAATTTTCTTTTTTTTGTTGGTCTGTCAGCATTTTTTTTTTGATGGTTTAATATAAGTTAAATATTTTTTTCATTTTGAAAAGAACACAGGATGGAGAAATGTTCTGACAAGGATGACACCCACTCATTCCTTTGATTCCTCCCATAGAAATAGAGTTGTAAGAAAATTGAAGAGAGAATGGTGCTTTTTGAGTTTTGCCCAGTGTTCATTTGGATCCATTGTTTACAAAGATAATAAATATAGTTTAGAATTGGCTGGGGAAATTCACTCTCCTGCTTTCATGAATTATATTTTTGTACACAGTTGTTTTCAGAACTGTGAAAAAAAGATGCAACACTTCCATAACATTAAATTTGAGAAATAATTACACTTGGCAGTTTTTGTTTGCAGCAATGCACGAAAGGCTGAAGGCTTTTGTACAGTTCAAAGAGCACATTCCACAGATCTAGCAGTTGTCGGTTGCCTGCAGGGATCATTTGAATTCTTGAGGGGAAAAAAAAAAAGAATCAGAGTAATGCCCAGACCATTTGGCTGTATACTTTGTCTCCTTTTCTTAAATATTAGCTCACCTTTATGAGAAGTTACTCAGAAATCAAAAGCACTTACAAAAATGCCAAACATCAGTTTAGTATAAAATCAATTCACTTTAATGAAAAAATATATTAATTTTGCTTCCATGCAGTCCTTATTTTGTTCCATATTTTTTTATCCATACTTTTTGCTTTCCTATTTTACCAGTTCCTGCTTGATAACTTAAGTTACATCTTAGCATGACAGATAAGACCATGAACGCCTAAGATGGATGTTGATCAAAGACTTGGACGTACTCCTCGCCTAACACAAATAGCAACACAAGTGAATCTTTTCCCGCACTAGGAGACTGCTTTCTAATCATCATTCATCAGCTTAGTGTGTTAGCAGCCTAATTGTCCACGATACTCTATGTAGTCTTTCTGTAGGGGAAAACTGATGAAAAGGGCAACCCTCTTATTTGGTATGCCAAGACTGGAAAACAGGCCAGCTACTCTATCACAGTTGCAGTTCAGTCACTCCCCATAATGTGCTGAGCTGTCACTGTGTGTGTCTGTCTATTGCTGCTGCTTATCTAACAGGAGATGATGTGAATATTTTTACGCTATGTACCCTCATAGGATTTTTTGGTTAAATATTCCATGGTATTTCTTGGAGGGAAGGTCTTTGCCCTATTGCTAGGTGATTATTTGTTCTGTCGATGGGATGTTACAGGGCTCCAAGCCACTAAGTTCCTTCTGTTTCTAGTCATGTGCAAACCCAAAAAGGGTTGAAGCTAAGAGAGTTGGGTGCACAGATGCCTAAACCTTTTTGTACTGGGCTGCCAGAATGCAGGATAGAAATATTTCTTTCCTCCCAACCTACACATTATAATGCCTTGTCCATGACACATTAGTGAGGTGATGCTCTCTGTGTAGACTGAGGGCTTACTGCGGAATGATTCAAGTTTCTACTATGATAGAGTGTGAGAATAGCAACGTGTATCACATGAGGTAGCATAGCTCTCCACTAACTCTGAGGTCAGCTGATCACTGAACGTTTAAAGGTTAGGAACATCTTTTAAATGATCAATTTTCTTTTGGTAAAATTAACGCATATGTTCTTCTTTGAGTGCTTGCTCATGTCTGTTCCATTGTAGGTATGTGTGCTCACCACATGCACCGGTGCTGGAAGTTTTTCCATCCATGGAATCCGTAAGGGACCAGCTATGGCGCTATCTGGAGTGGTGCACGTATGCGCCGGGATAAGGGGTGTCGCTTGCTCGCCCTGCCTTATTCCTTCTTACCACCAGTGATGGTGCTGGAACGTCTCCTTGCCTTGGCAAGCTTTCCTATCTCAACTGTACCTAGTTGTGAATTTTTTGTATATAGTTATTAGAAAGTTCTATAGTTTACTAATTCCCTTAGTATTTGAGTTTCAAATAGTTAGTTGGTCCCATATGGGACTTAGCCTAGGGATGGGGCATGCCCCGGTCCCTGGGCTTCAAGTCTTGTGACTGTTGCAAAAAACCTATACCAGTCAGTGATCCCCATAGAAGCTACCTGAAGTGCTTAGGGGAAACCCACGTGAGTGACAAATGTCACATTTGTAAGAGCTTCAGGCCACAAATGAAAAAGGAGTGGGACATTCGTCTCCAAGTGCTCCTTATGGAGTTGGCTTTTGCACCGGCCTCGGAGCAAACTAGATCGGTCTTGGCTCCAAGCACAGCAGCCTCAGTGTGGAGAGCGCCGCCGGCACCAACCTCTGACTAGCGCCGATTCCCATCTCCATTACCAACTAAAAAGCAAAGAAAGGCCAGGAGACGGTGTTCTCCTACGTTCTGTAAAGGGAAGGAGAGAGCCGGAGGAGAGCAAAGACCTATGCAGAGTAGCTCTTCCCCTCCGGATGGTGGCCAGGCCTCAGCACCTGTTGAACTGTAGAGCCCCCTTTGAGACCCACCTGTCACCCTGGGAAGTGGCAGAGGTACTCGGCACCTGATGATGCTGTCCACACTGGAGGCCTTTCAGGCTGCTAAAGACATATTGTCCCTTCCGGTGCCACCCATGCTGGCCAGTGAGATGCCCCATTCATGGGGTAATCCTGCCCCGGGACACTTCCAGAGGTCTCCATCAGTGTGAGGTGTCAATCGCTGGGTTTACCATTGCCAATCTGCTGAATGCTGCCACCAGTCACTGGAGTCGTGGTACTGAGAGCCATCGTTCCAGAACAGGTCCCCAGCGGAGGTCCGTGGAGAGAGCCGACAGGAACGGAGAGACAGGCAGAATCTTTTCTGTCCTGGTCCTCCAGACAAGTCTCTCCCTCTGCAGGCTCTGAAAGTGAAGAGGAAGACGTGCAAGCCCTTTGTCAAGCTCTGGGCCTGTTGATAAACGAACAAAAATCAACATTAATCCAAAGGTTAGAGTTTATCAGAGCAGTACTCTACTCTACTCTACCCAAGCCAAAGTATTCCTGTCAGAAACCAGGTTCAGGGCAATGGCAGATCCGATTACCAGCATCACTACCCATCCACTCACCACAGCCCAGGTCTGTCTCAAACTATTGGGGCACATGGCAGCATGCACATATTTTGTCCAACATGTGAGACTCAGGCTGCATCCCCTCCGGATGTGGCTGGCATTGGTCTACTCCCCTTCCAGACATCACCTGGACAAGGTCATCACGATCCCTCCACGTGTACTTACCTCCCTGCAGTGGAGGTCCAACCTGATTGTGGTGTTGGTGTGCCATTCACGAGCCTGCAACCCATGGTCTTCCTGATATCAGATGCATCTGACCTTGGTTGGTTGGGGAGCGCGTCTCGGTACGCTGTGGACTTAGGGGTTATGGTCTCGGGAGAAGCATGTGTTACATATAAACATCAGGGAGCTCAGAGCCTGGGTCTGGCTTGTGGAGTCTTCCTTCCCCAACTGTCTGGTCGGGTGGTGCAAGTGTTGACGGACAACATTGACGCCATGTTCTGTGTCAACAGGCAGTGGGGAGCTCGTTCATCAGCTCTGTGCCAGGAGGTCCTCCATCTGTGGGACTTCTGCATTCAGCGTGCAATTCATCTGGAAGCCTCGCACCTCCTTGGCGTCCAGAACACACTGGCGAATCGCCTCAGCAGGTCCTTCTTCTCTCACCACGAGTGGTTCCTTTACTTGTAGGTTGTCAGAATGCTCTTCCAGAAGTGGGGAGCTCCCTGAGTGGACCTGTTCGCCACCAGACAGAACAGAAAATGTCATCAGTTCTGCTCTCTGCAAGACCTTAGCAGAGGCTCACTTTCCAATGCCCTTCTCCTGTCATGGTCAGGAGACCTGATGTACACCTTCCCATCTATTCCGATCCTCAACAAAGTCAAGAGGGACAAGGCGCAGATCATTGATTGCCCTGGCATGGCCTCACCAGCATTGGTTCGACATGCTCATGGACCTGGCCGTAGCAGCCCTGTGGTCCCTTCCCAAACACCCGGACCTACTCTTGCAGGATCATGGTTAGTTGCTGCACCTGAACCTTACCTCTCTCCACCTCACAGCTTGGATGCTGCATGGCTGAATCCAGAAGAACAAGCCTGCTCTAGTCAAGTGCAGCATGTTCTCTTGGAGAGCAGAAAGCCCTCCACCAGAACAACTTACCTGGCAAAGTGGAAGCATTTCTCCTCCTGGGCATTGGAGCAGAATATCTCACTGACCCAGTCGTCTCTGCAGTCCATCCTGGATTACCAGGTTCACTTAAAGCACCAGGGCCTCACTTTCTCTTTGATCAAAGTGCACCTGGCAGCCATATTGGCCTTCCATCCTCGTGTCCAGGATAGATCAGTATTCTCGCATGAGATGACGATCAGGTTCCTGAAAGGCCTTGAAAGCCTTCCTGCTGATCCAGGGCCTGGTTTCCCAAGAAGACCTCAACCTGGTCCTTTCTAGGCTCACGGGTCTGCCCGTTGAGCCCATGACTTCTTGTTCCCTTTCCCAGTTGTCGTGGAAGGTCGCACGCCTTGTAGCTATTACCTTGGCGAGATGAGTCTCTGAGATTTGGAGCCCCCATACATGGTGTTCTACAAGGACAAGGTTCAGCTGCGGCCCCATTCAGCCTTCCTGCCAAAGGTGTCACACTTCCATGTCTACCAGGATATCTTCCTCCTGATGTTCTGTCTAAAGCCTCACACGACCAATGAGGAGAGGCATCTGCACACGCTAGATGTCAGGTGCACTCTGGTTTCTACCTGGGGGCACCAAACCTGTCCACAGATGGACCTAGCTCTTTATCGTGTTAGCTGACAGGATGAAGGTGTGACGGGTTCGGTCACAGAGACGCCCTTGGGACTGTCACCTGATGTCTGTCACCTGGAGAAAGGGGTAAACAGTGAAGTGGCAAAGTTTGCAGATGATACTAAACTACTCAAGGTAGTTAAAACCAAAGCAGATTGTGAAGAACTTCAAAAAGATCTCACAAAACTAAGTGATTGGGCAACAAAATGGCAAATGAAATTTAATGTGGATAAATGTAAAGTAATGCACATTGGAAAAAATGACCCCAACTATACATACAATATGATGGGGTCTAATTTAGCTACAACGAGTCAAGAAAAAGATCTTGGAGTCATCGTGGATAGTTCTCTGAAGATGTCCACGCAGTGTGCAGAGGTGGTCAAAAAAGCAAACAGGATGTTAGGAATCATTAAAAAGGGGATAGAGAATAAGACTGAGAATATATTATTGCCCTTATATAAATCCATGGTACACCCACATCTCGAATACTGTGTACAGATGTGGTCTCCTCACCTCAAAAAAGATATTCTAGCACTAGAAAAGGTTCAGAAAAGGGCAACTAAAATGATTAGGGGTTTGGAGAGGGTCCCATACGAGGAAAGATTAAAGAGGCTAGTACTCTTCAGCTTGGAAAAGAGAAGACTAAGGGGGGGATATGATAGAGGTATATAAAATCATGAGTGATGTTGAGAAAGTTGATAAGGAAAAGTTATTTACCTATTCCCATAATACAAGAACTAGGGGTCACCAAATGAAATTAATAGGCAGCAGGTTTAAAACAAATAAAAGGAAGTTCTTCTTCACGCAGCACATGGTCAACTTGTGGAACTCCTTACCTGAGGATGTTGTGAAGGCTAGGACTATAACAATGTTTAAAAGGGAACTGGATAAATTCATGGTGGCTAAGTCCATAAATGGCTATTAGCCAGGATGGGTAAGAATGGTGTCCCTAGCCTCTGTTCGTCAGAGGATGGAGATGGATGGCAGGAGAGAGATCACTTGACCATTGCCTGTTAGGTTCACTCCCTCTGGGGCACCTGGCATTGGCCACTGTCGGTAGACAGATACTGGGCTAGATGGACCTTTGGTCTGACCCAGTACGGCCGTTCTTATGTTCTTATGTGCTGAAACTACCTCTGAGCCCGTTTTCCCTGTCACCTTGCAACTCCAGAACTGTGTCTTGTTGAGCCAGACATGCAAGCCTGCTGCAACACAGACCCAGGGTCTGAACCACGTCCCCAAAGTTGCAGGCTTTAACTGAAAACCACTCAGTAGGTACTCTTGTCTCCAGCACCCAGACACCAAGCTCCCAATGGGATCCAAACAGCAAATACATCCATTTTACTCTGTATAAAGCTTATACAAGGTAAACTCATAAATTGTCTGCCCTCTATAACACTGATAGAGAGATAGGCACAGCTGTTTGCTCCCCCAGATATTAATCACTTACTCTGGGTTCAATAATAAACAAAAGTGATTTTATTAAGAATAAAAATTAGGATTTAAGTGGAGATGTTCCAATAAGCTTCTTTTACAGACTAGACTCCTCCTTAGTCTGGGCCCAATCCTTGCCTCTGGTACAGTTCTTGTTAGTTCCATCTCAGGTGGTAACTAGGGGATTTCTCATGACTGTGGCAACCCCCTTTGTTCTGTTCCACCCCCTTTTATATTTTTGGCACAAGGCGGGAATCTTTTGTTTTTCTGGGTCCTCTACCGCTCCTTCTAAATGGAAAAGCGCCAGGTTTAAGATGGATTCCAGTATCATGTGACCTGTTCAAATGTCCTGTGAGACCCCAAGCCTCCATTCTTCCTGGTGTGACTCACAGGAACACAGGAAGGCTTACAAGTAAACAGGGCCATTTACAACCAATTGTCCTGGTTAATGGGAGCCATCAAGATTCTAAACCACCATTAATTGCCCACACTCTGAAGTCCTATTGTAACTATGCAGAGTAATATTTCATATTTCTAGCTTCAGATACAAGAATGATAGATATATACAAATAGGATGAACACACTCAGTAGATTATAAGCTTTGTAATGATACCTTACAAGAGACCTTTTGCATAAAGCATATTCCATTTACATTATATTTACACTCATAAGCATATTTCCATAAACATATGCAGTGCAACATCACAGAAGGGGCTTCCAGTATCGTCCTTAGAGGATTTTAAATTGGATCACCACCTGCATCCATACTTGTTACTGGTTGGTGCAGACTGTGTCTCCACCGATAGTGAAGGCGCACTCTACTAGGGCTCAGGCGTCTTCAGCTGCCTTCCTGGGGCATGCCCCTATCTGCAGGGCTGCGACATGGTCTTCATAATGCATTATGCCATCACCCAGCGAACGAGTGATTACACTGGATTTGGCAGAGCTGTGTTGCAATCGACACGCTCATGAACTCCTACCTGCCTCTGGAGGTACTGCTTGGGAGTCATCTACAATGGACATGAGCAAGCACTCGAAAAAGAAGAAACGGTCACTAACCTTTCATAACTGTTGCTCTTTGAGATGTGTTGCTCATGTCCATTCCATGACCCACACTCCTTCCCCTCTCTCGGAGTTCTGGCAAGAAGGAACTGAGGGAGCGGGGAGCTGGTGGCACCCCTTGTACTGGTGCATGAGGGCATCAGAGCCAGTCCCTTACAGATACCACTGAGGGAAAAGCTTCCGGCACTGGTGCATGTGGTGAGCACACACACACACCTACAATGGAATGGACATGAGCAATGCATCTCAAAGAACAACAGTTACAAAAGGTTATTAACTGTTTTTACATGTAGCGCAGTAACTCCACTTATGCAGTAGAACACCTAACCTGATGGTGTGCACCTTACACTGTTCATGTAGGAATGGAAGGTCCATATTGTGCATTAACAGGAAATAATAATATAAAATGTATGTGTATTATAAAAACAAAAAATAGCTATTGAGATTGAAAGGGATATTTGAATATGTTCTTCATACAAATTGAACCAGTACAGCCATCTGAAAAGTATAACAACTATGATATTATTGACCTCAGTGTACAATATATGCTCTGTATTTGTCCTCTTGGCGGAGGATGACAGTACTGTAAGAATCAGAATGTAAGGGGTAGCGCTGGTTGTCAACAGCAGAACATTTTTGGAAAAAAGTTTGTTGAAAAGCTTTGACCATATGCTTTCTACAATATGGTGCTGAAAGGTCCTGTCTGCATAAAGTAGTGAATGCACTTCCAATAAAGTTGATACAGTTTTAGACATTATTAATTTAGCTAAATTAGCTGTTACCACTCAAGAAAGAGATCTTGGAGTCATTGTTTACTGCTTCTCATAACAAGAACTAGGCAGTGGGTTTAAAACAAATAAAAGGAAATATTTCTTCACACAACGCACAGTCAACTTGTGGAACTCCTTGCCAGAGGATGTTGTGAAGGTCAAGATCATAGCAGGGTTCAAAAAAGAACTAGATAAATTAATGGAGGATAGGTCCATCAAAGGCTATTAGCCAGGATGGGCAGGACTGGTGTCCCTAGCCTCTGTTTGCCAGAAGCTGGGAATGAGTGACAGGGGATGAATTACCTGATGATTACCTATTCTGTCTGGCACTGGCCACTGTCTGAAGACAGGATACTGGACTAGATGGACCTTTGGTTTGACCCAGTAGGGCCATTCTTATGTGCTTATGTTTTTGAGGATGAAAGTGGGTAACACTTTTAAAACCTTCTGGTACAGTGTGAACAAAATTATTTCATTTATAAACAGGGAATAGTCAATACAATTTTCAGAAAGTTATTGCAGCTGTAACACCTTAGGATGTGATCTCCTTCCATCTCATAATTTCAGTTGTATCGGACATGGTTGGTATTTGTATAGGCTCCAATTAGAACCCCATATTTCAGGGATTAGCATTGAGCCTCAATCCAAACTTACTTTTGGTTGGTTAAGGTCTCCTGGTGCTGCTACCTCATACGAATACAAGTCTGTGGCCTCAATCATCTGGTTAAAATTGCAGTGTAGGAAAGGGTTGCCAGTGCAGAATGGTAGTTTCTGTGCCAGTGGTGGCTGAAATTCTGAAGTGGTCACTCTACACATACTTTGTAACATCCTTTTGATGTTATATATCAAAAGTGGAGTTAAATAAGAATCATAAATTGATTTATCACCCTTAATAAAGTAGGAAGGCCATTTGTCAATCACTACTAGGAGTGAATTTATTGACAAAAGTGTTTCTTTACTGACCTAGCTATGTAACAAATATTTTAATCTTCAACTTTATGAAGCACTTCTCACAATACTCATTATCAAGTAATCAGAAACAACAAAAAAACTCATTTTAAAAGAAATGCCACCTTCTGATCTCATCAATGACTTTTGGGAAAGAAACAGTTGAGAAGATCTTATTGAAGAAAAATTTAAAGGGGATAGGAAGGATAACTGCCTGAGGCCATGATCTGCAAATCCTGAGATTTTGTGCTTGTATCTCTAACCCACCTCCCCCAGCTGCCCCAGTGGCATGTAACTTCCTGCTTCCTTATCTCTCTTTCTTACATTGTCTCTTGTCCTGGTCATCAACCAATCATTCTCCTCTGTTTTTTTTTTTTTGCTACACAATGCAAGAATGCTCTGGTTTATCTTGTCCTCACAATCCTCACCTCTGTAGCCATTTTCCTCTATGACTGCTGCCCCATCTCTCTTCTTTCCTTCACCTCCAAATTTATTGAATATTCAGTGTACAACCATTGTCTTAAGTTTCCCTTGTATATGAATATCCCAGATTTGATTCAACTTTGCTTTCTCTCAGCTCCTCTGAGATTGCTCTAGACAAGGTCTCTAATGACCTCTTTATGGATAAGGGCCTGTGAGTAATCCTCTTTACCTTTCTGCTCCTTTGACCGGGTAAATCATAACCACCTTCTCCAAAGTTTGTCCTTCATTAGCTTTTGTGAAACTATTATTCCTTAGAATCTTGGGGTTAGAAGGGACCACAAGTGTCATCTAGTCTAACCCCCTGCTAAGATATAGGATTTGTTGTGTCTAAACCATCCAAGAAAGGTGGCTATCCAGCCTCTTTTTTGAAAACCTCCAGTGAAGAAGCTTCTACAACCTCCTGAGGCATTCTGTTCCATTGTCCTTCTGTTCTTACAGTTAGGAAGTTTGTCCTGAGATTTAATATAAATCTGCTATGCAGTAGTTTGAACCCATTGCCTCTTGTCTTGCTCTCTGTGGCAAGAGAGAACAACTTTTCTCCATCCTTTTTTGTGTCAGCCTTTCAAGTATCTGAAGATTCTTATCATATCCCCTCTTAACCTCCTCTTTTCCAAATTAAACATCCTTCAGCCTTTGCTCATATGGCTTGCATTCTGTCCCATTGATCATCTTTGCTCGCCTCTGGATCCTTTCCAATTTCTCTACATCTTTTCTATACATTGGTGACCAAAATTGGACACAGTACTCCAGCTGAGGCCTAACCAGTGCCAAGTAGAGTGGTACTGTCACCTCCCATGACTTGCATGCTTTGTATCTGTTAATGCAACCTAAAATTGCATTTCCTTTTTTTGCAACAGCATCGCATTTCTGACTCATGTTGAGGCTGTGATCTACCACAACTCCCAGATCCTTCTCAGCAGTGCTGCTGCCAAGCCAGTTTCCCCCCTATTCTATATTTGTACATTTGTACATTTTTTTTCTTCCCTAAATGTAGCACCTTACATTTGTCTTTGTTGAATTTCATTTTGTTGTCTATAGCCCAGTTCTCCAATTTATCAAGATCCCTCTGAAATTTAGCTCTATCTTCAAAAGTATTGCCCCCTCTCATCTTTCTGTCATTTGCAAACTTGAGCAGTATGCTCTCCTACCTACAGCTAAGTCATTAATAAAAATGTCAAACAACATTGGACCCAGAACAGATCCCTGTGGAACCACACTTGAGACCTCCCTTCAATCTGACATTGGTCCATTCATAGTTGTTCTTTCTTTGGAGTTTTTTAACCAATTATGTCTCCGCTTAATGATAGTTTTGTCGATCCCGCATTTCTCCAGCTTACTTATCAGAATGTCATGTGAGACTGTGTCAGAAGCCTTGCTGAAGTTCAGGTATATTATGTCCACCACATATCCCCTATCCACCAAATCAGTTACCCTTTCAAAGAAGGAAATCAAGTTGGTTTGGCATGATTTGTTCTTGGTAAATCCATGCTAGCTGCTAGTGATTACTCCTTCATCCTCCAGGTATTCAGAAATTGAATATTTTATACATTGCTCTCTGTAGTTGCTTCCCAGGTATTGAAGTCAGGCTGACTGGTCTGTGGTTTCCCAGCCCCTCCTTTTTCAAGATGGGCACTAGGTTAGCCCTTCTCCAGTTTTCTAAGATCTCTCCTGTCATCCATGAGTTTGTAAATATTATTGCCAGGAGCACTGAGATTTCTTCAGCTAATTCGTCCAGTATCGTTGGGTGAACAGCGTCCAGCCCCGCTGATTTGAATTCATTCAAATTGGTCAGAAGATCTCTGATGTGTTCCTTCTTTTTGTCGTGCATCTTTGGCCATTATGTGTGTGTCTTTTTTGGTGGGTATACCTCTTCTCCTCTCCGATCCTCTGTATTCCACAGGGTTCAGTCATTGGCTCTTTCTGCAGGTGACTTCATATGATCAGGCAGTTTCAGTACCATATTTACTTTGACTTGCAAATCTACCTTTCCATGCTTGATTTGTCTTCTTCAATCTAATCCCATATTTAAGCTTGTGTCTCTGACATCTCTCCCTGGACATCTCACTTCCAATTGCATTAGTTATTACTTGTAGAATGACCCCAACACACTACCAGTCCCAAATTTCCCTAGAACTGTCTGCTCTGAAGTGGAACACTTTAGAGAAATAAAAAAGGGTTTGTTGCTCCTTTAAGGAGACAAAAACACATCTTATTATTTTAACTTGAGTTAACAAAGCCTTCCATTCAAACACAGCACAAGGTTGGTTTAAGTTAAAAGTAAAACAAGTTTATTCAATCAAAAAAAGAGAAGTTTTAAGTGAGTTCAAGTAAAAGGGATAAAGACAGAATGATTACAAGCAAATAAACATAAAATATGCCTCCTAGTAGCAAAGACTTAACTCAACAAGCTACAAATTTCTTAACAATCCTTTTCTTTCCAGCCATGGCTGACTTTTTGTTAATCAGGACATTTTACAGCAGTTTAAGGTACTGGTTTTCCTTGTCTTTGTAAGTGAAAAATCTTTGCCTAAGCAGGTTTTGCACTTATATTCTGTTGCCTGAGCTTTCAACTCCCTTGGTTGAAAGACCCATCTTTCTCAGCTTGCAAGAGCTCTGTCCCTTTATGTCTGTCCAGTGATGGAGGCTAAGATGGTGTCTTCTGTTTCCTTATATCTCTGCAAACTCACTGTTTTGTCCCAGATTCAGGGTTGACCTATGCTGTTCTTCCCTTACGCTGGATTTCCCATCCACCTGCTGATTTTTGTGTAAATGGGGCTTCCATTATTTTTGGTCACACCTTGCTTAATTTCATTGGTGTCCTCCTGTTTCTCTCTTTGCTTGGTCACAGCCTTTAAAGCATAATATTAGTGAGTATTTATAATGTCTCATACATTTCACAATTGTTTGAATTTGTGTGTCACAGTTGTTCATAGAAGACAGTACTTGATACACTTTTATAATATAGTAATATTGTATACAATCAGTTGATTCAGTTGCTTATCATTTGTGGTTCAGACCCCTCCGACAGGCTATTTCTCCCACTTGCTAGGTTGATGGCTCTGTTTGCCTTTTATATAACTGTACCTTCATTGTCTCTGCTTAGTGAGTAGGCTGGTCAGTATGGACAGCGGGTTTCATAGGCTATGGGAGGCTGTGCCTCCCCAAACAGCCAGGTGTAGCTCTGCCCCTGCTTCCTGCTTGCTGTGGCTCCAGTCTCCCTGTGGGGTGGCCCCGGCTTGGGCCGTGCCACCTGCCCTCCTATTGCGCCGGGGATGGGGGGGCTGTGGCTGTGCTGCCTACTCTCCTGGTTCTCCGGGGAGCTAGGGCTTGGGGCAGGGGCTGGCGGCTGCAGTGGAGAGGGCTCTGGGCTCCTTCAGAAGGGGGAGGGGGTTCAGGTGGAAGGGGCAGCTCTGGGGGCTAGCCTCCCCAGCTGGCGGTTTACATGCCGACCATGCTGGTCAGACAAACAAATACACATTCCTTTGTCTAGGGCAGACTGGGCTTATGTATTACTTGCCAAACACATTTTAAGAATGTAATTCTAGGACATATCCATATCTCTTTATGCACACACCATACATACATCAATGAGTTATTAGTTTTCCAGTGATATTACATAACATCTTTAGGGAATATATCATGACAGTGTTAGTTGTAGTGAATATTTCAGGTCTGACGAATTGCTGGCACAGATAGTGAACCACCAATGGGCCTCTGTGTCACAACTAGATTATGTTGTTTAGATTATGAGCTCTTTCGGAAAGGGTCTTCATCTTTTGTATATAGAAAGCATAGTTTTCTCTCCTCTTCTAGATGTAAGAAGTGGACAATGGAGCAGGACAGTGTTTTCTTCTGTCAGTGAAACACATGGCATTCTATGGTGCTATGAAGAAGATAATTTATAGTAAATTTATTTACACAAAAAAATTAACATATGGAGAAAGCTGTGAAGATTAACAAATAAAATGAAGTATAGCCAAAATTAGATAGTATGGTGGAATACAATGAGACAAGACTGCTGCTCTAGATACATGTACATGGAAAATGAAATTTGAGGCATGCATCTCTTTTTAAAAGTGCATATTTTTACTTCATATAATCAAATATTCTAGTAACTGTACGTTAAATGTTGTATTTGTATTGCTTTATTATCATTGCACTTACTGTATTGTTACAATAAAGCATCCCAAAATATGTCATTAGAAGACTTTTGGTTTATTGCACAGCCCTTGAGGAGGCTGGCATCCAGGGCCATGAAAATTATTCTGAATATCTTTTGTAAATTTCCACTTGCTTACCATTCCAATCCAGGCTACAAAAGACAGCCTTATAGAGGGAATGTATATTGCATATTGTTTGACTGTTATACCTATATTATCCTGAGGCCTAATAAAGAAATGTACAAGATTAGTTATGCTTGACAACTCTGTTATTTAAAATGTATGTATTCTTTCTGTTTATTCATAAATGCATTTATTAGGCAATGAAGGATGGATTGGTATACACAACATTTATATTCTGGAAAGTAGGTGTAGTAATTCATGAGCCGTAGTTGAGTACATTAATCTTCCCCAGTTATCCAGAAATGAAAAGTAATAGTTCATTATACCACAAGTGGAACCTCCCAGCAAATCAGAACACAGAACTAGCATATGATCGTCTGTAGCCACCTCAACCACATTCTAAAGTAAATTAATTATGTATATCTCTGCTTTCTGATTGAATCGTGTGATTGTATATGCGTTGATGAATAGACATCTTAATACAGTACACTTTCCTTCCTTCTATTGCATTTCAAGTTTTCAAACACAAAGCGAATTAGTATAGAAAAGTTTTGTCAATCAAATGGAAGGGAAAGTTATTACCTGGAAATCTTAACTATGCATTCCTTTTGTGTATAGACGAAAGAGGAAAAACATTGTAGAGCTAAGTTAATTGAGCTAAACTGGGGAAAAAGTATGAAAACTTTATTATCCTGTGATGACATTTCATGATATGATAGAGTACTTTCCTTCCTCATCATTTTAGGACAGTGGACGAAACCAACTAGGATAATATGTTCTTCAGTTCAGCATCTTTGAGTGATGAGTCTGAGAAATGACCATAAAAAATGGAAATTATTGCACTGGTTAAGAACAATGAGACTTACTTCTGTACCAGGTAAATTAGTTGAAACAGTAATTAAAGTTTAAAAATATATAACACTTACATGAAACCAGTATTGTTGGGGCAAACCAGCATGACCTCTGTACAGGATTATTATGCCTCTCGAATCTTGTAGAATTCTTGAGCGTGTCCGTAAAATAGAAGATATAGGAGAACAGTAGATACAGTTTATTTGGAATTTCAAAAGGAAACTGTATACTTATGAGTGAGTGATAAAGTCTGGATTACAAATTGGTTAAGAGAGAGTAAACAAAGAGTAGCAATACATGGTCCAAATGGTAGATGTTTATTAGTAGGATTCCCTAAAGATGTGTGCTGAGACTGGCATTTAACATAATTATTAATGGTGAACAGAGAAGTGGTAACATTTTTGGAAGGTACAAAATAATGTAGGTTAATCAAGAGTAGTACTGTGCAATGCTATGGCAGGTGAAATTCAGTGTTGATAAGTGTAAGGTCATACATGTTGGAAAAGAACCAGTTTGAACTACTCAGTTACATTCTGGATTCCAAATTAACTGTAATTATTCAGGAAAAATCCATAGGTGTCCTTTTGGACAGCTAATTGAAAGCATCTGCTCAATGTGCAGTCATGGTCAAAAGAGTGAAGAAGACGTAAATTTTATTAAGTAAAGCATAAGAATAATACTGAAAATATTAGAATGCAATTATATAAAGCGATGGTATGCCCTCAGCTTGAATAGTGTGTGCAGTTCTAGTCACCTCATCTCAAAAAGAATATTGCAGAAATAGAAAAGATCCATTGAAGGGCAACAAAAATGATTGGAGGCATGGAAATGCTGTTATGTAAGGAGAGATTAAGAAGATTTGGTCTGTATAGTTTGGAGAAGGGACAAATAAGAGGTGACGTGAGAAGAGGTATATAAAATAATGAATGGCTTAGAGAGGGTAAATTGGGAGCCTCTATTTACTTTCTCATAAAACTGGAACATGAGGACATTCAATTAAATAGAAAGACAATAAATGAGAGACTGGTAAAAAGGAGTACTTCTTCAGGCAGCACGTTTAAGTGTGGGAACTCACTGTCCTAGAATATCATTGGTTTTGAGAGTTTAGCATGTTTTAAAAAAATAGATGACATGTTTATGTGAATAGTTAGGACCCCACACTCACGTAATATAAATAAAAAGCCATAAACCATCATGCCATGCGGCAAAACCTTCCTCTAACTACCTGAGTCTAGAAAAATACTTTATGGACCTGTTATTCCACAGTGTCCACTTTGGGATTCTTACAGCTTCCTTTGCAGTGTGCAGTACTGGTCCCTGCTGGAGATGAATGTGAACCATTTGTCTTATATGATATGGCAGTTTTTAAAGTTGATCACGCTTTATACTATGGGTACATTTATAAATTATTTAAATGCTGCACAAACTTTTTTAGTATTAAGTGGGACCCTGTGTAAAAAACAAACAAACCAACTTTGTTTAATTAGACTAGCACTACTATATTGAACTTTGTGCAAAAGTTTGTGTAGATAGGCATCCCCAGTAGTGGTGAATTACCAAGGTTCTTAATTATAGTGATAATTAGATCATCTTGCATATTTTAGATTCACCCCTGTTAAAAGATACCAATAAGTGACAGAATTACCTTCTATGTATGAGTGGTGGTTAGATATTTTTTAAAAATTCACTGGATCCAGAGAATGTTTTTTTCTAATGGGTAGAAAAATAAGTTTTTTCTAAGTTTTTGCTTGGTTTTTAATTAATTTTTAACTTTGCCGCTTCTTCCATTTCTTGATTCATTACCTCTGAGTATTTTCCTCTAGTACTTGCTATTCCTTTCTCATAACTAAATGTCTTTTCTTTTTACTGGCTTCTTAAATCCTTTTGCATTGCCTTTTGCCTTTTTTTCTTTAATCTTTTTCCTTCTGTTTAATTTTTAAATCCTTTGCCCTTTATCTTTTTTCAGTCTTTTAGTTGCTCTCCCCTCCTTTGATTTTCTCTTAAACATTACTGTTTCTTAACACTGTCTTCTTTCACTGGTTTTGTTTTTGTCCTTTTAACTTTTTTAAATTTATTTTTCGTCTGCTGTCACACAAGGTAAAACTCACAAATAGCACCAGTGGAATTAAAAAACAAACAAAAAAAAAACCCAGAAAAGATTCAGCTATGTTCTGGAGAGAGATTAGTTATTCCTCTGTTTACTGAAAAGAGAAACCCTATTTACTTCAATGGGCACTGAAACATTTTACCAGAGCCGTTTCCCCACCCCCTCAATACAATATCCTATGCTTCAAAATAAAAACAATTTATCATTTTGCTATTTCAAGGTAATATACTGTTTGATTTTTTCCCCTTCTACTCCCTCAAAGACTCCCTTCATCTGCATAAAAGTCCACAAACTTCTCTTCATGTATTTTAATCCTACTTTGAATCCACAATTTATTGAATGCATACTTTGGAAAAGTGAGCATTTCTCTCTGTAGTCTATTATGAATGTCACCTTTTTTATTGGTTACTTTGAAAAAATGCTGCATAAGTAAATTCTAGTGTTGATTTTACAAAATGTTAATTTTTTTAAAAATGTAGCATAGTTCAAGGACATAGCTATTTAGGTGGAGGGAGTACAGAAATCACATACATATTTATTGTCCTCGTTCACATAAATTAACAGAATAATAATCTTCAGGTGTGAAACTAGCACTGACCACGTTTGAAAAATGGCACTAACTTATTTTTCTTGGAAATTCATAGTTAAGTTCAAATTACTAATTAAATGAATAGAGGAGGAAGCCTATAAATAGGGTTAGTGTTAGAATCCAGGAAAAATAGAAAAAAATATCAAAAATATTATTCAAGTTTTTGTAGAAATTTGTGAAATCTTCCTGTGTGTATTTTTAAATAGGGCTGTAGCACTCTGACATGGTCAGTCTCTCATATTTGCTGACAGTTTCTAAATAAAGTTGTTGTTACTCTAGTTTTAAAAGAGAATGATAAGATTTGCTCATGAAAAATCTGCTAAAGTTCCAGATATTATTGTTTGTCTCCAGTAAACAGCAAATTGGAGCTTCCAAGAATGGATCGGGGCTCAATCTACCGCTCTGCAAGTCTGTAAGAAGTTGGGCATTGTAAAAGTATTTGAGTGTCAAGTGTATGTCTTTATTCCAACTTGGACAGAAGTGTGTAAAAGCATCTGAGAACAAGAAGCTATGTGTCTATATTTCACTGAAACGCCTTTATCTTTAGCAAAATATCAGTAGGCAAAAAAGAAAAAATTCAAGTGATGGTTGGTTGGAGCTCCAAAGTGCTCTCTGGCAGACTGTAATAGGAAAGTCTTGCTTTGGAAAGGTAGTAAACAAAGAGGGTATTTCTGAAGAGAGAGCATAAAAGTAAAGGTCCATATCCTATGTGCTAAATAAGAGCTGTGGAAATTCCAAGACCCTGAATCTAGGTTGGTTCTATTGTCTGTGGTATTGTGTGTCAAAATATGGGGCTGTGGTGCTGGGTCCTCACCACTGCTCTGTTGTGCATGCCTGCAATCTATGATATACTGCAGGTATTCCACCAGCCCCCTGCCACCAATGGCATTGCAGGGGAGGGACTGCACAGCAGCTGTGCGGACTTCTTCACCTTTGCTGCCACCCTGGGCATCAGAAGAGGAGGAGCTAGTGTCTCTTACACCTGTGGGTTTCTCAGGCGTATAACAAGATTAGTCTGTGGGCTGAGAAGAGGATTTTGCTCAAGTACCATAAACAGCAGTTGGGGCTCAGGTACACATTTGTCAGAAACTGTAACTGAACCTACTTATTTAAAAAAGCATATGCTTCAGAGGTTTTTACAAATGTCTACTTACTATGAAAAATCGCTGCGTAAGTGACACTATAAATTGAGTATTTTGCATGGGAGTAAGTGAGCAGTTGTTAATTACTTATCTTAATCGTCAAGTAATTTTGGCTTAAAAGTGATAGTTTTGTAAAGTTATTACCATAGACTCTAGCATTCACTATGGTAATGGTTTCTTTGCTGTGACTTAAAAAAGCTGAAGTGTACTCATGTAGGAGAAATAAGTTGGTGGAATCGTGATTACCATGGTGATTTATAATTATTAACATAATAACCCAATTGTCCATTGCATCGGGGTGGGGGGAGCGGCAGAGAGGATCAGTATAAGAAAATGATCTTTTTTGTTTGGAGCAATTTCTTTCAAATTAAGTGTCGTTGTAACAGGGTGAAACCCTGCTCCTGCCCTGAGGGGTTTAAAAGCAGCCTGGTAGGGCTTGAGAGCTGCTGCTCTAGGCTGGGCTGATTGGGGAAGTGGCTGCAGCTGGGGCCGTGCCCCAAACTGAGCCACAGGCCTTATAAAAAAGGCCAGGGAAGCCAGAAGCCCAGACAGTCTTCCTCTGCCTGAAGAGGAAGAAGGGCTTGGCTGCAGGGGCTATAGGCAAGGTACCTAGGGTGAAGCAGGGCTGGGAAAGGCTGAGGAGCTGGGCAGCTCCAGCCTAGAAAGCCCCAGGCTGCGGCCTAGCGAAGGGCTAACAGGTACTGGGGGGTTGCAGAGGGCAGCCCAGGGGTAGGCCAAAGCAGCAGGTCCAAACCCCTTTGCCTGTGATGAGTAGGCTAATACTGCAGTCTGCCCCAGAGTGTGGGGCTAGACAGTGACTGGCAGTAGCCAACACTGAGGCAAGGTGGGGATAGAGGGTGGGGGTTCCCCAAGGAGGGGAGACCCAGGGAGAAAGGGGTTACTGCCAGGGGCAGCACCCCATGTGAAAGGGCACCGGGTCCGGGGAGGGACACGGGGTGCCAGAGGACAGGCGGATCACCCGCCTGCAGAGGGCGCTCCAGCGCTGGAAAAGAGCTAATTCCCGGAGTCACCAGCAGGAGGCGCCGCAGGGGTGAGTCCGACCCGTCTACAGTCATCTTTGCCTCAAGCCCACTTGCATGTGTGTTTGTTAGTTCCACTGTTTTAGTGTTTATATACCGGTACATACTTTGTGTATTCTCCTGTTTTCCTCTGGTAAACAGAATTTGTATCTTGCCAACTAATTACTTCATTTGTAAACATATATATCAAATATTTGAGAACTGCTCCTTCTAGTTCTTCAAATGTTAATTTTCAAAGTCCCTTATATTTGGGTTTTTTTCATCATACGAAACCAGAGAAAATTTTCAAGTTACACCTAGTTCAGTTTTTTAGAATGCCTTTCTGGCCAAGAAATTGGGGAATGTACTTGGTTCACAAACTGGTATTTTTAGATGATTGTGATACTAACATGTTAATCACTATTAACATAAGTAGGTGTCCTACCTACAGATGTTGGTATTTTCCAATGTGTGAGAAATGTGTGGTGGGGTGTCTTAAACAGTGAGTATTTCTAATGTCAGTCAATGTTGTTATGGTCTAGTTCTAGTCGTATAATGTTCCACAAAGGTATGGAAGCACTGGCGACATAATCCATGAGAGAAACTGTGCTTAGTACTACATGGTAGCTTTAAGAAATCTTCAGGATTCTTTGCTAGCAAAATTCTCAATCAAGGGTGCGTGAGTGGGTGTGTCTGTGTGTAAATTTTGTTCAGATTCATTGTACTGTAGTGATCATTTGTGGTGGTGGTGGGTGGTTCCTGGCTCTGTTCCAGTTAAAGGGCTGTATCCTGTTCCATGGAAGCCAGCGTGAGTTATGCCGTTGAATTCACAAGAAATTCATTGGGACCCAGTGAGCTAAATCCTGCCCCCACTGAGGTTGATGGGAATTTTGCCAGTGATTTCAAAGGATGCAGGATCAGGCCTTTTGTCTCCCCTGCAGCTGACATGACAAGATATAACTTTGCTTACATTGGGACTGAATTTATGAATTCAGCTTCCTGTCCTAAAGTTTTTTCTTTGAAGTTTTAAGGAAGACAGAGGATTGTTGGTTACTAACATGATGCCTAAAATTTGTCAAGAACCTGATAACAGCATAAGCTGCCTTAGATTCTCAGTACAATATTTTGTATATATTTTTAATTTAAAAATAAGCCATCGTTGGTCCCTAGACTAACTTTTGTACTATGCTATGTGATATTCTGAGAACATTACAGAACCAAGACTGATATTACATGAAAGAGAAAAGATAGAATTATAGAATCTTTGAGCTTTCTTATTTGTGGTTCATAAACCACATCTTTTTTAGGGCTCACTTATGGCTCTGTTTTGGTCTACTGGAAGGTTTCTCTAAAGATTCGTGCACAGCAGCCGGTCTTTCTTTTTATGTTTCTTTCTCTCTCACAGTGATTATTTAAATTAATTTACATTATTGTAAGATTGCATGTTTTTAAAAGGAAAATTCAAACTAATTTTGATTTGCTCACTAAGGGCAGAAATTTAGGAATTTCAAATTAACTTGCTGATCATCGTTACTGACCTAAAAGAGCCAAATGACAGGGTGGGTGTTTTACTTGAGCAATACTCCCTAATAATGATTTATTAATATCCTTTTACTACATCTGTATTCTTGCCTGCCCTGTTTAATATGGTAAACATATGTAATTCTCTTCTCCACATGAATAGAATTTTATCTCTCAGCATAAAATTCTGTCATTGCTTTCTAGAAAGCTCTTAGAAAATATTAAGTAATCATGAGGGTTATTGTTAATTGCATTGGCTTTAATTTGTTACTTTAAATGGGCTAATTATTTCTTCATGAGGTTATCAGGCAACTCTGAAATAGGACCTCGCTGCAAATTAGCCCCTTGGGCCAGGTTACTTATTTTGACCCAAACTTTATTTGAATGTTATGATTAAAAATAACTGAAGAATAAATACATTTTAATAATGTTCTTTAAATGTATAAGACTTAATACCATCTGAGGAAAATGTAAAAGTAACAGTTGTGTCTAGTTATAATTGTGAAGCTCTGACTATAATTATTTTGGCGCATGTACACTACAGCTAAACCCATACAGTAGATTTCAGATAATATACATAATTTTTCCTTTTAAATTCCCCTTACATACATGATTATGAGGGTATAGATGGTCTTACTTCAATACTGTAAAAGCTTGAACATTATTTCAGAAGTCCTTTTTGTAGGGTGAAAGTTCTGTTTAGGTAAAATAATGGTGAAGGGGGAAGTGAGGAGGCAGAGAGTATCAGGAACTCAGCTACCTTCAGGCCTAGTCAACTAGCAACCCAGTGAGCTCAGCAGGGACCAATAAACCTTAACTAAGTTATTGTTCTCCCTGATTGGTCAGAAGAGCCAACAGATCACCATTTAAGCCCTGTAGTAATAGGGGCACAGCAGCTGTTAAAGGTGTTCAACTCTGCAGCTGTGCTAGACCTACTCTGTCTAGCTGTTCTCCAGCCCTTGTCTGTTCCTCTCCAACCATAGTCCCTGCCTACCTCTGAACTCCTGATTCCTGACTCTGACACTGGCTTTTCTCTTGACCTCGCCTTTCATTCTGCCCTTTGATTCGGCTGTGACTAAAAATAGGCCAGACTCCTGCTCCAAACAGTGGGTCACACCGCCTACACCTCAGTGTGTGACTGAGGAGAAATCCATGGAAAAGTTGGAGTGAAAAATGGTGGAGAGTGAGCAGAGTGGAAAAAACAATTACAAAGAATTCTGTCCTTATTGGAATGCCTCAGAAGCTGCCTCAGACTTCAATGCAAATAGAGACTGAGTTTGTGTTTCCCAATAGCTCACTGGATAATTGTGCTGCCTGTTGCGCATAGCTTCATGCCAGACACAGCTCAACTGAGAAATGTCTTGCTATCACAGGACAGGATGTAGGCCGTTGCATATCTGATGGAAATAACTTATTAGAACCAATAGTTAGTCAATAGACAGCTTGGGCCATGTTTTAGGAAGGATGTGGACAAACTCAAGAGGATCCAGAGGAAAGCAATCAAAATGATAAAAGGTTTAGAAAACCTGGCCTGTGAAGAAAGTTTAAAAAGAAGAAAAGCTGGGCGTGTTCAATCTTGAGAAAAGAAGACTGAGGGAGGACCTGATAAGTCTTCAAATATGTTAAAAGCTGTTATAAAAAGGATGGTGATCAATTGTTCTTCATGTCCACTGAAGGTAGGACAAGAAGTAATGGGTTTAATTTGCAGCAAGGGAGATTTAGGTTAGACATTAGGGAAAACTTTCAAATTGTAAGGCTAGCTAAGCACTGTAATAGGCTTCCAAGAGAGGTTGTGGAATTCCCATCACTGGAAGTTTTTGAAAACAGGTTGGATAAACATCTATCAGGGATGGTCTAGGTTTACTTGGCCCTGCCACAGAGCAGGGGGGATGGACCTGATGACCTTCTGAAGTCCCTTCCAGCACTACATTTCTATGATTCTATCCTAGGAAAGTTGGGTTTGAGGGCAGAAACAAAATAAATATAATTAAAATATTTCTAGTTCCCAAAGTTCCCATGTGCTTTCAGTAGAGTGAGTAGCACGGAGAGTCTTACATTTTGCATCAAGATGGGAAACAACAGAGTATCCCTGGTTTAGTGGCAGCCGGGACAATCTTACACATTTCATCAGCATAAACTGTAGTACTACGTAAGTGGATGAGGAGCCCATGACTCAGGACAGTAACTATATAGAAACATTTTATAGGTGATGGCAGTCCTGCACATTCTAAGGACCTTCAGAGTGTCATCCCAAAACAGTGTTTCAGTTTCAAAAAGGCTGTCAGACAGCCATGTTCTGTATGATTTTTCAGTGGGACACTAGTTTTCATTTCTTTGTTGAAGAAACACTGTATGTGTGGGAGTTAATAGTGTCTAATCAGACATTTTTGGATGAAACTTATTTAACATGAAGGAGAATAAGTTCATAGACCCTATTCTAGTGTTGATGTTTCTTTTCTCTATTTCTCTGAACAAGAAACAACTGCTCATCCATTCCTGACATAAAGGAAAGATTACTTTTGCAAGAGATGCCTTCTCCTTCCACAGAGAAGGAAGGCTGCTTTCTGATAGAGCTGTCTCTCTACAGAGGCATAGTGTTTCTGAGGCATTGTCTCAGGCTTTGGCTTTGTGGAAGGTGTCTGCCAGAAGGACTTGAAACTTCAGGTGAAACTTCCCTGACACCTCTGCCTATTAGACACACAAATAATCTCCCCATGGCTATGCCAGCCCTTTCTGTAGTTGGGATTATGTTTTCCAATGTGCGTTACTTGGCACTTATCAACACTGAATTTGATGTGCTGTTTTGTTTGTCCATTCACCCAGTTTAATGAAATTGTTTGTAACTCTTCACAGTAAGCTTTGGACTTATTACCTTGAGCTATTTTATATTGTCTGCAAATGTTCACTCCCCTCACTGTTCACCCCCCTTTCCAGATTATTTATGAATATGTTTAACAGCACTGTTCCCAGTACAGATCCTGGGCCACTATTTACCTCTGTCCAGTGTGAAAACTGACTATGTATACCTACCCTTTTCCTCTGATCCCATGACTGCTTACTTTGCTTAAGAGCCTTTGTTGTGGGACCTTGTCAAAAGCTTTTCTGAAAGTCCAAATGCACTGCATCCACTGGATCACCCTTGTCCACATGCTTATCGACACCCTCAAAGAATTCTAATAGACTGATGAAGCATGAGTTCCCTTTACAAAAGCCGTGTTGATTCTTCCACAAATCATGTTTGTTCATGTGTGATAATTCTACTCTTTACTATAGTTTCATCAGTACTGAAGTTAGGTTTATCAGTCCTCTTATTGCTAGGATTGCACCTTGGGCCTTTTTTAAAAAATAAGCATTACATTAGTTACCCTCCAGTAACATTGTTTCTTAAAGTCTTCACTGAATGTTTTAGTTTAAAATAATAGACAAATCAACCATATAAGAAAGCATGCAATTTATATTTCCAAATTTCTCCCATCTTGAGATCATGGATAGAAATGATGTGGTAGCTTGCCTGCACTCTAGTCCACATTCTTGAAGGAAACCTCATAACAGGAACTGTCAAACTTTTAAAGTTTCATCACTGTAACCACATCACAGTAAACTCCATCCCTAATTGGCACACTTGTTACCTGTGTTAGCTGAGAAGCCAAGATATGAGTGGGCTTGGAGGGTGGCTGCTTCCATCCATTAATGAGACAAATTGGCAGTATAGTTTAGGGAGACTTCTATTGCCTCTGCCCTGGTACACCTGCTCTGTGGGTAAATAGTGGATTTCACTTTCTAGTTTTGTCAGTGTGACAACTTTCACAAGCACCTTATTCCTTTTAATAATAAAAGTACACTCCCCATTACCTCCATTGCCCGTAGAAATTGTTTACTCTTCATTATCCAGGCAACTGGGAAATAAACTGCACCTGAAGTTGGTTACTGCAGTGCAGAGTTCTGCATTTGTAGGGTTTTTTATTTTTATTTACAATTGCAAATTCTTATTTTTTGTTAAGAAGGATGCTTCTAAATTTGGCTTGGGTTGCTAAGTCACATTTCATAAACAATGCCACACAGCAAAACTGTATAGCTCCTTCAATTGTAGTATGAAATCAATTGTGACCTGAAATAGTACAGATCAGTTAAAGATTTTGCAGGGACTGGTTTTAGTTCTGTTTTTGTTTAACTTTTTATGAACTAGAAGAGTGAGTAAATAGCATCTTAGGGCTGGTCAGCTCTGGGAATTTACATTGGCATAGCTATGTCTCTCAGGAGTATGAAAAATGGTGTGTACAGTGCGAAGTCAACGAAAGAATTCTTCAATGAGAGAACTCCTCCCATCACTGTAGCAAGTGTCTACACTGAAGCACTACAGTGGTGCAGCTGCAGTGGTTTAATTGTAGACATACACTTAGGATACTAAATTGGGAGGAACTGCAAATACTTCTTGGGACAGATTAGTTATATAAAGGGATGTAGGTTTTGTCTATGTGGGGATATCCAGGAAAGTTAATCCGAATTAATTAAAGGTGTCAATTTGAAGTGCATTAGTTAAACTACATAATCCCTGGTTACCTTTTCCAGACCTAAAGAAGAGCTCTGTGAAGCTCAAAAGCTTGTCTCTTCCACCAACAGAAGTTGGTCCAATATAAAATACTACCTCACCCACCTTGTATCTCGGGACCAACATGGTGACAACAACATTGCAAACAGAATGAGGTTTGTCTTTGGAAAAAAACAAGCTAATATGTATTGAGAAACATAATCCAAAACAGAGACTTATGTGGAAGAAGAAATTTGGTCCCAATCCTGCAAAAAAACAAAAACAAACCTGCACGCCAGCAAGCTTTACTGACTCATTTCCCTCACTGTTCCATCAAAGTCTGTTGACTGTCAGGGTGCAGTATAAGGCTCATTTATTGTCTCAAGCTTTTACTAGAAATGGTAGGGATTATGCAGAGAATGAAGAAAGATTCTAAAGCACGGAGTCTAATTAGCTTGATATTGTTAGTGATTTTTGTTTTTAAATTTTATTAATGAAATAAATTCAGTAAATTGCCTACTTCTATCTGAGGCCTCCACATTTTTATGCTAAATGTTGGAAATGAGACTGCAGAAGTGTAAGGGAGTTTATCATGTTTATCCATCCTCCAGTTTTGCAGGATTTTAAACATAATAGGCCAGATTCATTCCTTGTGTGCCTAGTAACAGACCATTCCATTTGGTCTGTTATTTTAAGTCTCTGTAAGATTTATATTATCCACCATTCAGAAAACTACAGGTGGCCAATAAAAACCTTAATAGAGTCTAATTTTCAGTGCAGTTTCTACTGACTTAAAGTTTTATCTTCTAAAATAAATCAAAAGTAGCCATTCCATTTTGAGACGTATTTAGGTGGCAAATTGATTCCTGTTGAGCTATTCCCTTTATATGTCAAATGGCAAAGTTTGTGCCTTTGGATGTTTTGTTAACCTAAGGGGTTCCTTTTTGTGTGTGAATGTTTTCTATTGTATCTATGCTGTTTTGTCTGTTTTTTCTAAATATTCTGGTACATGGAGATTCTTGTCTTGTCTTTTTCTTGGAACTTATTATATGATTATAAATTTTGGGTGTCTTTTTTAAAAAAAGGTGAATAAAATGCTAACCATAAATGTAACCAGTCTCAAGCACTGAGATCCAAGAACCCAGAGTGCATAAATATATTGTGAATTTTGGCATCGACAAGTATTTTTTAACTGCATCTTCTAATCTAAATAAAATAATATTTCAAAATGTTTTTAATAGTTTACAAGCAAATACGATTGAGAAATATATATATATATATCACTATACATATATATACGTGTGTGTGTGTGTATATATATATAAAAATACACCAGTGATCCTGTGATATTACAGTTTTTTAAATGAAAATACTATAGTAAGTTAAGTATCAGAGGGGTAGCCGTGTTAGTCTGGTTCTGTAGAAGCAGCAAAGAATCCTGTGGCACCTTATAGACTAACAGACGTTTTGCAGCATGAGCTTTCGTGGGTGAATACCCACTTCTTCGGATGCAAGCAGTGGAAATATCCAGGGGCAGGTGTGTATATATAAGCAAGCAAGAAGCAAGCTAGAGATAACGAGCAATTAATGTTTTTATTCAGTATAAACACCACTTGTTTGTTCATCCATGCAGGGTAGCATCAATATTTGAAAACTGGATCAGATATGTCTTGTTATTCTGATACTTACATAAGTTCAGTCCCCTTCTCAAAAGAGCTTATAAACTATGAGACAAGTAGGAGAGAATGAGAGAACCTCGTTATCTCTTGCTTGCTTCTTGCTTGCTTATATATACACACCTGCCCCTGGAAATTTCCACTGCTTGCATCCGAAGAAGTGGGTATTCACCCACGAAAGCTCATGCTGTAAAACGTCTGCTAGTCTATATGGTGCCACAGGATTCTTTGCTGCTTCTATAGTAAGTTAAACAGACGTATACAGTTGCCAAACACTGCAAGTGTTCCATACTAAGGACTTACTAGCCCATTAACCTTCAAATCCTTCTTCAAGGCATCTTCTGCGTTGTTCTCCACAAGAATTTAGCCAGTAGATGGGTAGCTGGAGGTATTTGAAATTTTACCAGTAGATGGATGGATAGATAGCATGATTTATCTCTGTCCTCCACCCCATTCTCTCCTACTTGTCTCATAGTTTATAAGCTCTTTTGAGAAGGGGACTGAACTTATGTAAGTATCAGAATAACAAGACATATCTGATCCAGTTTTCAAATATTGATGCTACCCTGCATGGATGAACAAACAAGTGGTGTTTATACTGAATAAAAACATTAATTGCTTTTACCTTTGTCTCATATGTTTCCAGGGTCATATACCCTTTTCTGAAAGGTCTGAGGTGTTCAATGCTACTTGCAAGCAGACACTCAAACAAAGAAAGGGTGACAACTGTGCATTTTCAGGATGACCAGCTTTTCAGAGATGCCCTATGTAAATAATGGCTAGTAATTCCCGAAAGGAAAATAATTTTCTTTTTTCTCAGAAAGCACCCAAGAATATATATTGATTTGCACAAAGGAGCAGAAGGTGCTTTTAGATCTTATGATGCCCGATACTAGATATTACATACATACTTCAACAGTCATAGGTGCTGGAACTAGGAGTTTGGTGGGTGCTGCAGCACACCTTGACTTGAAGTGGTTTCCATTACACTGCTCTACAGGCAAAATGCTTCTGAAATAAATGTTGTCAAACTTTACTAATTCTGGGTCACTGAGAACGAAAATGATGCTTAAAATTGTTGATTGGCTCTAGTTTTCAAGTTATGCTATTGGGTCAGTATATACGACCCTTGACTTGGGAATGGTGGAGGATAAGTGAGTTATAAAGGGAAGGGATCTCAATTTAAACCAGAAATGACTAAAATACATCTTTGACAGGATCTATGAATAAATCTGACTGGGTTTGGACAGTATTTGCTTTTTAGGCAAAACAATGAATGATGCAATCTGAAGCTGGTATTACATCATACATGATATGAATTGCATCATGTTATTCCTAGAAGTCATGGATGATGCAATCATAACACAGCTTACATCACTCTGCTGAACAAATTGCCCTATATCAGCTCTAGAAATCATACAGTATCGTGCTCTCTTATTTGTCAGTGTTTGATTTTGCAAAGGGACACATTGCTGTTTAGCCAAAGTGAGCAGAGATGCCTCGTACTTGTGTGAACAGTGCAGATAACTTCTGCTATGTTTGTGGTGAAGTGACTTTTGCATCACAAAAGCGCAGTATCACCACTATGGTTAAGAAAGCCTATCACCTTTATTTTGGCTGCAAAATTGGAGATCAGGACAAGAGGAGGGCCCCACACATATGCTGCAACACTTGTGCAACAAATCTTCTCCCGCCAGTGGTTGAACAGGAAAAGGAAATCTATGCCTTTTGCAGTGCCAATGATTTGGAGAGAGCCAACAGATCATACCAGCAATTGTTACTTCTGCATGGTGCCTCCAGTTGGGAAAGGTGTGTCAAAGAAGAAAAAGTGGACTGTGCATTATCCAAACATTCCATCAGCTATACGTCCAGTACCCCACGGAGAAGGACTGCCAGTTCCTGATGCACCAGAATCATTCTCACTTGAGTCAGACGAGGAAGAGGATGAAACTTCTGGTCCTGAACCATCAATGTCACAGGACCCATATTTTCTCCCATCCTCCTCCTCTGAACCACACCCTGTAACACAAGGTGAACCGAATTACCTTGTCAGGGATTTGGAACTACCCAAGAGTAAGGCAGAGCTGTTGGGCTCCAGACTACAGCAATGGAATCTCCTGGCAGGTGATGTTAGGGTTTCCATGTTCCATGACTGTCAAAAGGATCTTGTCCCATTCTTCTTCGTGGAAGGCGATCTTGTAGCCTGCAACAACATCGATGGTGTGATGGCAGCCCTCAACATCGTTCACGATCCAGATGAGTGGAGACTGTTCATTGATTCATCGAAGACGAGTCTTAAAGCTGTTTTACTGCATAATGGCAATGTTTTGCCATCAATTCCAGTTGGTCATGCAGTCCATATGAAGGAAACCTATGACAACATGAAACAACTTTTGAGGTGCATAAACTATGACCAACATCAGTAGCAGCTTTGTGGCGATTTGAAGGTTGTTGCTCTCTTGCTTGGTCTGCAGACTGGATACACAAAGTACTGCTGTTTTCTCTGCGAATGGGATAGTCGTGCAAGAGATTCCCACTACATCAAGAAAGCTTGGCCACTCCGACAGTCATTGGAGCCTGGGAGGAAAAGTGTTCAGCATCCACCACTTGTTGAATCAAGGAAGATTTTTGTTACCACCCTTACACATCAAGCTGGGTCTGATGAAGAACTTTGTCAAGGCCATTGACAAAACACAAGCAGCTTTCAAGTACCTCCGTGGAAAATTTCCAAGGTTAAGTGAAGCTAAGATAAAGGAAGGTGTCTTTGTTGGTCCTCAGATTCGTGAACTTCTTCGAGATGATGCATTTGACCATGCACTGCGTGGCAAGGAAAAGACGGCATGGAAAGCCTTCCAGTTAGTGGCAATAAATTTTCTCGGAAACAACAAGGCAGACTACAGATTGTTGGTGGAAAACCTCCTCAAGGCATACAAAAGCCTTCGTTGCAACATGTCACTAAAGATACATTTTTTTGCACTCTCATCTAGATTTTTTTCCACCGAACTGCGGAGCAGTGAGCGACGAGCACGGCGAGTGATTTCACCAGGACATTGCAACAATGGAGAAACGCTATCAGAGCAAATGGAGCCCATCAATGCTTGCAGACTATTGCTGGACAGTGACAAGAGATGCTCCATTTAATGAATACAAGAGACAAGCCAAGAAGCACCGAGTAGACGCTGAATAGGACTAAACTATGTACATAATAGTTTTTTGCCTTTTGTTTCATAATAAATTTTATTTAGATAACCCTTTTGTTGATTTTTAAAGTGTGACATAAACAGGACAGGTGAAATATTATCATGTAAAGCAACCATAAACACATGAAAAGACCTAGGTTTACAACTTATGATTAAATCTCTACTATCTACACAATATACATAGACATAACATGTAAAAACTTAAATACCTTAGAAACAGTAGCCAATCAGTTGTTTTAATTGTCATATTTGAATTCAGCACATCAAAATACATAATAAATATCACATTTTATCTCTGAAGCAGACGACTTCTCAAATTGTAGACCAGTGTTATATACAGGATTTAAAATGTGGTTCAATCGTTCACAGTACCCCCATTATAAAAATTGTTCCAGCACCCCTGTTAACAGGTGAAGATTCTCAAGAAAACACTACTAACGAGGAAGAGATACACAAGTTGGAAACCTGCCCTCCGAGGTACAACTCCTTCTGTTGTTCCCAGTCACCTCCCGCTGGTTCACTATCCTGTTACCTGAGTGGCAAATTATCGTCACAAACTGAGTATTAGAAGGAATTAAGCATGGATATCCACTCATGTTAATGACTATGCCATATAATAATTTTGTTCAATCTTAAACCTCAGCAAGTCCTTAAAATCTAATAATTAAAAAAAAATTGTCAGTCAACTTCTGTTTATTGGTGCAATTTAACTCGTTCCAAATGGAGAGTCAGAGGTTTCCATGCCCGCTTTTTAATAATAATTTGTTCAGATTGGGTAAAATCAAATCCATCTAAAACTGTTGAATAGGTGCACAATGTATTCCAGGGTAATAGTAGCCTCCAAAATAAAGTATTTCTACCAAGTACTATCTTGCATTGATAGCCTTCTTAGAGGCCGATTTACAAATTCTGATTCTGGAACCTCAAAGAATATTTGTTTTTTATAAAGTCAAGCAGTCATACATGCTGACACGGAGATGGTGTGAATGTCAATATTACAAGGACAACAGTGCATTTGGCTTCTGGAAGTTGTGTCTCCATGTGTGAGTTCATATAAAGGGGAAAGAGTCAATCTTTTCAAGTTTAGAAAATTTAATACTGTTTTTAGAGTAAAATACATTAAAGTAGCTGATATGCAAGTTTGTAGGTTTGCATAAGATATTGCAAATTTGTGTGGCTTGTTCATGCTATGTATGTAGATGTAATGTCAATAGTCAGAAATATTAATGGTGAAACAGGCATGCTAACAGTAAAGGTGGGAGGCCATCAGGGATCAGCACTGAACCCTTTTTTGTTTTATCCGCATCCTGGTATATCCTCACAAGGAACGTACAGATGAAGGCATCTTGGTGTTTGCAGGTGATAGCATTATATGCAATGAAAAGAAAGACAGGATCCTGATAAATACAGAAATGTATTGGGAAGATGTGGGCTCAAAATGAGCAGAGGAAAAACAGAGTATATGGCATGTAATTTCAATAATGTGAACTCTGAAAATTATCTTTGAAACTAGATAGGCAGACAATACTGAAAACACAAAGTTTTAAGTATCTGGGTTCTAGAATACAGGAAAATAGGGAAATGGAGAACAGAATTAGAGCTAGGATAATAAATGCCTGGCTCAAATGGAGAGAGACAAGTGGTGTAGTCTGTGACAGAAAGATACCAGTAAGATTAAAAGGGAAAGTCTATGGTTCTGATTGTTGAGCAACAAAGGATAAATGGACACAAATCAGACATTAGGAATGGCAGTATACAAAAACCTGTAGGAGAACACTTCAACCTCCCTGGCCACACAATAGCAGATTTTAAGGTGGCCATCCTACAGCAAAAAAACTTTAGGACCAGACTCCAAAGAGAAACTGCTGAGCTCCAGTTCATCTGCAAATTTAACACCATCAGTTTAGGACTAAACAAAGACTGTGAATGGCTTGCCAATTACAGAACCAGTTTCTCCTCCCTTGGTTTTAACACCTCAGCTGCTGGAACAGGGCCCCATCCTCCCTGATTGATCTAACCTCGTTATCTCTAGCTTGCTTCTTGCTTGCTTATATATACACACCTGCCCCTGGAAATTTCCACTGCTTGCATCCAAAGAAGTGGGTATTCACCCACGAAAGCTCATGCTGCAAAACATCTGTTAGTCTATAAGGTGCCACAGGATTCTTTGCTGCTTCTAAAGAAAAAACATGAGCAAATGCCCAAAGAACTGCAAATGTTGAGATGGAGTAAGCAAGAAGGACTACATGAGGAAACGTGTATTTTAGAGACATGCAGAAACAAACACCCATAAATGAAAAAATCAGGGAGTGCAGTCTCAGATGGTTTCATCATGTAAAGCACAGTCCTGAAAACTGTGTGGGTGAGAGAGTCAAACAGATCAAGACTGAAGCAAAAAGACAGAGAGGCTGACTCAGGAACAAGTGGTGGGATGTCTTAAAGAAAGACGTGTTAGTATGTGGTGTGATAGAGCAGCGTTTCTCAAACTGTGGTCCATGGACCCTTGGGGTCCGTGAGGGTACTCCAGGGCATCTGCAGGTCCCAAAGATCAACTCCTCCCCGTTCCTCCCAGCACCTCCTGCACATCGGCGGGGGAGGAGTGAGGACGGGATGCACTCGGGGGAAGGGGCAGAAAGAGGCGGAGAAGAGGAGCAGCAAGGATGGAGTGTCAGTGGGAAGAGGTGGGGCAGGGATGGGACCTTGGGGGAAGAGGTGCAGTGGGGGCAGGGCCTGAGACTGAGCACGGGGCTTGGGGATCCACAAAAATTTTTAAATCAAAATGAGGGTCCTCGGGTTGCTAAAGTTTGAGAACCGCTGTGATAGAGGATATGGCAATGAACAGAGCAATTTGGAGGGAGAAGACTCGTAGAGTGGACCCCATTTGATGGGATTAATTTAAGGATGATACACTATCTTAATTAAAATTAGTTAGCCTCACTGTTTTCTTATTTAGCTAAATAAGTACAGTTATACAAATTGCAAGAGATAATGAACACACCTTTTTCTGGTTTATACAACTAATGCTTTCTGATATGTTGTATTACTACAAATATTGAAAGTTGGGTTCTTCAAGTATGTATCAGTGTGGATCCCACTGTAGGTGCACATGTGCTTCATGTGTGTGACTCTGGAGTGTTTGGACAGCAATGTCCTTCAGAGCTGTGCCTCCTCATGCACTCTGTGCACCTCCTAACCCCACATGGAGGCATAAAGGATGGGGTAGCTGTGACCCTTACTCGATTCCCTCTTACTGCCAGTGGCAGTGAGATGGATCCTGGTGAGCATCTGACCATCTGGTTCTTAGCTCAGACTTAATGTCTACAAATCTTGAGAAAATCTTCTGAACTATTTTCTGATCTTCTATATTGTCTACCATTAACTGTTTCCATCCATCTGAGCTGATGGATCATCAGAACCTCCTGTACACACTCCCTTGTACATACCCCTCTGTTCAGGCTTCCTAACATGATGGACTTGAAACCAGTGGGCTTTAAGCTCTGTCAATTCTGCAGTGTACTAATCCCTCTGAAAGATGGCCACAGCAGGTGTCTCTTCCATTTGGGGGAATCTTATATACTGAGAAGTTCAGTCTGTTTATCATTCTCCATAGGAACACGAAGCTGTGAGACACAAGGCTAAAGCTTTGTCTTCTGTAACAGTCCATGAAGGTCTCATCAGACCCAGAGGACACAAGCCCCAGAGTGTTACTGACAGACAAGCCATCTTCATCCAATGTCACATCTAGTTGTTAAGTGACACCAAACCAGCATTAAGAAGATGGTGCTGAGGAAACACCCAGCACTGGCACTGCTGCCGTTGGCACAGAAACCGTCCTGAAAGCCATTAGAATCAAAGCTAGCATCAACACTGGAGTTTAAGTCTGGCACTGAGAGGCATTGCTCTGAACATAGAGTCAGAGACTCCAGACAGGCTCAATGTACTCCCAAAAGGACAGACACCGTAAAGCTTCCAGAGATAAATCTTCCAACCACTGCACAGAGGGCTTAGCAGAAGGAGCAGCTTATGATGCAGAAGAATTCTCTGGCACTGATTTCAGGTCGGATGAAGCATCCATTGGCGCTGCTGCCCACAACAGAGGATAAACCTAGAGAAGAACCAAGATGGCTGTTGGTACCAAGACACATCAGCATCAGACTCTAGTACTGAGCATGTGACATATTTCAGTGCTGCACCCTCAGTGGGGCATACATTCTTCCCATCTTCCAGTAGAGAGCCCCTCTTCTTTGAGGTCAGTAGTCAATACAAGAGACAGACCTGGATGCAACCCAGGATGCAACCACCATTGGTATTTCAGGAATGACATTGGACAGCCAGCATCCAACAAACCAACAATATTTCTTTGGCATGTGACTGTGGCCCTTTTGGCAATACTGGGGCCCAGCATCTCAGGCACTGAGAGACAGGTCTTTCCCGCTGCACTTGAGGGAAAAAAAAAAGAGGTCATTCTCCCCATCAGCATCCCAGACCAGACCACCTGAGCCAGAGTATCAGGAAGAGCCAAAGACAGATACAGAGCAGCATCTGTATCACCACCAAAGGCGCTTTCATGTTTGTCTCCTGATGAAGTGATATCCTTGACACCAGTTTAGACATCAGACTTTAAAACATCCTCCTGGTGAGGATTGTGAAGAGTCTGGAGATCAAGACATTGGTCATATTGGAGAAATCCCACAAGCTGTTAGTTAGCTTCTGAGCTTCTGGTCCAGCCAAGATTGTCATTCACATAAATGAGGTTACACAACTTGCTAAAGCTCTCTGTAGCAGAGACCAGCAACGAGAATGCCTACTGAAAAATGAAACGAGAAGAAGTACCAGGTTTCCATGGGGTTTGGGTACTTCAACACTCAGCACAGTCTGGGCTCGCCAGGCACGTCAGAAGTACAAGCAAAGTCAAAATTGAAAAAGTGTACCCCAAGGCCAATGACCAAAACAGGCTTGACCTTTTGTGAGAAAATTTTCCCTAACTGCATTACTGGCCAACATGGAACAAGGTGAACCCCTTCCTCATGAAGCTCCTGCATGAGAGCAGAGAATTGCTTAAAGACATAACCAAGGATGGCTAATTAATAGCCAGTATGGCCCTGTAGGTGGCAATGGATGTCTCTGACACTGTAGCTAGATCTATGATCACAGTGATGAAATTGCATTAGCTATTGTGGCTTCAGACAACTGGCATTCCTAGGAGGTGCAGGCCATGAGCAAAAGCTGCTCAGTGAGAGGTTGGACAGGGCTCTGCACTCACTGAAGGACTCAGGCCACTATCTACTCTGTAGGGAGTTACACCCCCTCTTCTGTTCTGCAGGCCATATCATCCTCAGCCCCAGACAAGACAATGGATGATATCTTTATATCCCAGGCAACCTGAATATTATGCCAAGAAGTAAGTGAGATACAGCAGAGGGCAACAGCTCTCCTCCTCCTTGATAATGTGCCCCATTTCCACAACACATCAGTAAATTTGATGGGACTGTTGGGAGCCATTTCCAACCCAGTCTAGAGAGCATGACTTTTGGAAGCCACCTCACCCTATTCTACCCGGCATACCTGCCATGACTTTAAACAGATGGTTGTTTTAATATGTTTTAAAAACATCCGCCATGGCCACCCAAATTCTACTCCTAATGACATCCCTTCCCTATCATTCTTCAGGAACCTTTTTCATGAGAACTTGTTACAATCAGAAGAGGCCTGATTGCTTTGTCTAGGAGCCATAGAGGAGGATCCATCAGAGTTCAGGGAAATTCATAGATTCCAAGGCCAGAAGGGACCATTGTGATCATCTAGTCTGACCTCCATAGAACTTCCCCAAAATAATGACTAGAGCATACCTTTTAGGGAAAAAAATGAATCTTGATTTAAATATTGTCAATGATGGAGAATCCACCACAACCATTGATAAATTGGTCCAATGATTAATTACTCACCATAAAAAATTTTTACAACTTATTTTCATTGTGAATTTGTCTAGCTTCAACTTTCAGCCACTGTCTGGTGTTATACCTTTCTCTACCAGAATGAAGAGCCCATTACTAAATATTTGTTCCCCATGTACATATTTATGAACTGTAATCAATTCAACCCCTTAATCTTCTTTTTGTTTGCACTCCTTCAGTCCATCACTCTACGGCATGTTTTCTAATTCTTGAATCATTCTTGTGACTCTTCTCTGAACAGTCACCAATTTATCAACATCCTTCTTGAATAGTGGGGAGAACTGCAGACTGTATTCCAGCGGTGGTCATCCCAGTGCCAAATACAATGTTAAAACAACTTCTCCATTCCTATTTCAAATTCCCCTGTTTATGCTCTTTTGGCCACAGTGTCACATTTAGAGCTCACATTCAGCTGATTATCCACAACAACCCACAAATCTTTTTCAGAGTCACTACTTCCCAGGATAGAGTCTCCCATCATGTAGTAATGGCCTGTGTTTTTGTTCCCAAAAGTATGTTTACATTTAGTCATATTAAAACACACATTGTTTTTCTTAGGCCCAGTTTACCAAGCAATCTAGATCTCTCAGAATCAGTGACATGTCCTCTTCATTATTTACCGCTCCTGCAATTTTTGTGTCATCTGCAGATTTTATAAGTTCCTATGAATCTTCCGGGGGCTGTTTGGCATCCTATTTCCATAACTGGTGTGCTATAATGATAGACAAGTGGCTGTTAGAAATCTTCCAGTGCAATGCAATCAAGTTTACTTTAATACTTCCTCCAAACCCCCCATCAACATTCCTCTTCAGGGATCATTCTCATGAGGATATTCTCAGGCAGGAAGTGGATTCCGTCCTCCAGCAAGGAGCAATAGAGTGGGTATCTCTCTACACCAGGGAAAATACTTTTACTTGACGCACTTTTTAGTACCCAAAAAGAGCAGTTGGAGACTCAGTCACAATCTCCTCAATCTCAACTGCTTTATTCACAAACTGAAATTTCACATAATCACATTGGCATTAATAATCCCATTCTTGGAAAAGGACATATGGTTTACAGCCCTCGGTATGAAGGATGCAAACATTCTCCCCCCCTCTTGCAGATAGTTTCTCAGATTCATGGTGGGCCTCAACCACTTTCAGTGCAGGATGCTCCCATTTGGTTCTGACACCACCCCAAGTGTCTTTACCAAAGTCTTCCTGGTAGCAGTAGCTCATTTCAGATAGAATGGCTTCACCATTTTTCCCTTGTCTCGATGACTGGCCTCTCATTGGCAGAACACTTCAAGTCTACCTGACCACCCCATTAATGCTTCTCTCTTATTCTCTCTAGGAGTCAGTGTGAACTTGGAAAAGTCTCTGTCCTCACTCCAGCACAGACAATAGACTTCATAAGTTTGACTTTGGGCTCAGTCACAGAGAGAGCTTATCTACCAAGGGACAAGTTTTGTGCCATGAATGACCTGATACACCAGATAATGCACAACCCTTGAGCTCCTGTCAGAATTTTTCTTTCCCTTTTGGGACACAGGCCTTTATACATTTATGTTATCCTATTCTCTAGACAGCACCTTCATTGCTTAAAGGTGTGACTCCAAAAAACATGTTCACCAACCAAACACAGCATGAATATCATAGAACAACTTCTTCCAAAATAATACCATCTCTGTGTTGATGATGGCTGCTAGGTGAACTTGTATAGAACTGAGGGAGAGCCAAGCCGTTTTGAGAGGAAGAAGATATTCCTCTTATTTTGGACTATCTGTTGATTCAGGATATATTTGTTTCTGCTGAACCTAGATGGAAAAATGCCTCTGCTTACCTCAACAGCATTTCTTAGAGGAACCTTTTCTACTATTATTAAGATTGTTTTTACGGTGTCAAGTATGGACTAGTGTCATGCTGTAGGATCAGGTTGGAGTCGAGGTCAATTAGCCACATGGGGTTGGAGCCAAGTAAGCCAGTAGGGGTAAAATTAGTGGAAGAGAGGCAGGGCAAGAAGATAGGAGCAGGGAACCAGGACCAGGACTGAGGCCAGGTGTCAGGAGCAGTACTGGGGTCAGGAACCAAGAATAAGACAAGGTATTAGAAGTTCGCAGCAAGGTATGTTTGCAGCAGCAAGCTGGTGATCTGCCTACTTGCACAGACAGCATCCAGGTGTTTCCCCTAGGCCTTGCATAGTGTGCCTCAGCCAATCAGGGAATGTGGTAGTCTAAGCCAGACAGGACCTTCATGGGCAGGATATGAAGTGGTGCTTGGCCCCTCAAGGCTCACAGCCTGTGGATTGCTGCTCTGCCAGAGTTCGAGTAGTGGTGTGGATGCAGCAGTAGCTCAGGCACCACCAGACCCAGATTCTAGCCCTATGGATCCTCCCAATAAGGTGGTCTCAGAATTCCATCTTCCTGGGATTCACACTGGCACATACTCAGAGAAGAGATAATAGTACAGTAACTAACTGTAGTTCTATGAGATGTAGTCAGTGTGGATCCCACAACCCACCCTTCATCCCTGCTTTTTGGAGTCCTCAGCAACATGGACTTTGAATTGTGTGGCTGTCTCGCCGATTATGCCCTCATCCGGGAGCAAGAGGAAGTGCAGGGCGCTTGTGTGCCCCTGATGGATGAGGTGTGTGCACATCTGCAGTTGGATCCACACTGACTACATCATCTTGAAGAACCACAGTGACTACAGAGTAAATAACCATCCTTTTAAAAGAAAAACAATTATGTCCTTTCAACTATACCATCTTGGCCAAACAACATTTCTCTTCTCTCATTGATTAGTGTCAACAGCCTCAGTCATGTATTTACAACCCACGATTGTCTCCTCATTCTGTGCACTCTTTGCAAACTTTTTTCAGAGGGAATCAACAAAATTTCTAGGGTTTCCCCACCTCACTTTTTTTCCTTCCTCATTTCTCTTCTCTCCACCTGACATATTGAATCTTTCTCCCCATCAGTGACCTTGAGGTATTCTACCTTCTCTCCACCTCTGACCCTTCCAGCTGCCTGTACATCCCATCCCATCTCACCTCTTTCTTTTCCTTCAGTCTCATTATTCTCTGCTCCTTCTCCTCATGATATAAGCATGCCTTGGTTCTTGCCATTCTAATAAATAATAAATACACTTTTTTAGCCTCTCCAAGTACTGCCCCATCTCTCTCCTCTTCTTTATCTCTAAACTCATTGAATTACAGTTTGCAACCAGTACACTCATTTCCTCTCTTCCCCTCTGTCTTGGATCCCTTCCCATCTGACATCTGACTTTTCTGAAATTGCTCCCAATAGGGTCTTTAAGGACCTTTTCTTTGCCAGATCTCAGGGCCTCTGCTCCATTCTTCCTCTTCTTGATTTGTCATATGCTTTTGATACTGTTACATTTTCTTCTCCTTCTTGTCATCTTATCCTCACTGAAATTTTGAGGTACTGTCTGTTCCTTCAGTTTCTCTATCAGTGGGTCCTCTGCATCCTCCTCTCCCATTCTCTTTTGGGGTTCCCCAGAACTATGTAGTTGGGTCTCAGGTTTTCTCACTCTGTTTCTTGATGAGCTCATCAGCTCAGATGCCTTCAGTTGTCATCTCTATTGAAATGTCACAAATCTTAACCAACCTGACTCCTCTGCTTGGCTCTCTGACATCTCCTAATGTGCGGTCATCACCTTAACTTAAGGTGGCCAAAATAGAACCATATCTTCCTTCTCCACCTACTCCACTTGCCTGATTTTTTTTGTCACTGAAGACAAGACCAGCATCATGTATGTCACTGAAGCCCACAATTTTTGTTACTATTTTTGACTGCTTTCTTTCCCTTTCCCAACTATATACATCTAGGTCATATCCAAATCTTGCTGATTCTTCCTTTTTAACTTTTCCAAGATCCCTCTTTTTCTTTCCATCTCCACAGCTAAATCTCTTGTTCAGGCCTTGATGATATTTCTCCTTTATTACTTCAGTTTTCCCCCTCTGTCTTCTCAAACATATGCATTGTTCCACTGCAGTCCATACAAAATGCAAATACTAGACTCACCCCCCTTACCCATTAATTTGATCAGGTCATGCCCCTCTTTGAATCTATCACATCAAATTTAATTTTCTTCTCAACACCTTCAAAACTCTTCCTCTCTGTATTTATTCTCCCTTGTCAAACATTGTGTTGTTGCCTCCCCCACCCCAATTCGGTCTACTGCGTCAGTGCTCCCAGACTTGTTCACTGTTTGTCAGCTTTTCATGCAGTCACTTCTGCTTTCTTCTGCACAGCTCTTTATGTATGGTAGGACTTACGTTAGCTCATCTACCTTCCCTGCTTGCATGTAAGGCCTTCTCAAAGACACATTTCTGCCTGTTGTTCCTGTTCTCTTTCCCTAATATCTGTTTACTTGTCTGTCCTTCGATATCAGCTCGTAAGGACAGGAGGTTCTTTTAAAAGTATTTGGAAAGCATTTAAGGCGCTACCATAAATAAATAATAAACAATCTTTAACATCTTTTTAATGTATTCAGGTGTAATGATTGTTTTACAGAGGAAAACACTTATTTTGCTTGATAGTGTTCCCCACTTCTGTATTCTGATGCCTCATTCCTCTGTACTAGCTTCCATTAAGGCATGGCTCTTCACACTGAAAGGCAAAATTGTACAGCCTCTCTGTGAGGACACTGTTAATTCCACACTCTCTATCTCTTAGAGTAGTGCAGCTGGCACCCAGCCCTCGGGAGAACACGCTCATCACTTCTACCACATGCTTGTTCTCTACCAGCTGAGGCAGCAGGAGTCTTAAGTTAGCTCTCAAATATTGGTCTTGCTCATGGCAGCACAGAGTGTGCTACAATGCCTCTGGGCCATCTGAAAATAATTTCTAGCACAGTAGGAGTGAAAATACAGAGCTGTGGCATTCAAAGATAGGAAACTCATGAGGAAGACCAGATTCTATGTTCCCCTCAGTAATAAGTAGTGAAGTTTATTTACCTGATCAGTTAAATAAAATACAATGTAAAATATATATAATTATAGATTCATTCCTTGACATCTTCAAGATATATCTATCAACAGTGAAAGAACAACTCTTACTGCTGGTTTTCCAGACCTACATTATGCTTCCAGTTATGAACAGTTTCAACTACATAAATGTTTACAGTGTCAGAAATGCTTGTCTTATATATGTGTGTGTGTATTATAATATAAATGATACAAATTTGTACCATATGCTGCATTATAAATGATAAAATGTGTACCATATGCTGTACAGACACAATACACTATTTGCACGTTAGTGGTTTCATTGCTTGCCACACTACAGGCTGCTACTTAATGTATTCTTATTATATTTGTTTTCAAATGCTTCCATGGCTTACTGTACTCTTTTCTAATTGTTCTAAATGCTCTAGCCAGTAGTTTTTCATTATAAATGAAATAATGAGTTGCATGCTTTGAAGGGGTCCATAGATAGACAAGGAAATTGATTGAGACATTTAGGGTTACAAAGAAACTTCTATGTACAAGTAATTCCATAATTCTCCTGAAGCATCAGCCAGTTGCCACTATCAGAGACCAAATATAGTGCTGGATGTTCCTATATTTTAATTTTGTCTAAGTACAGTGTATACCTTAATGCTTATCATTGTCTTAGACAATTCCTCGTCTGTCTCTGTGTGTAAATATATGATACTGAAAGTACTTTCTTTCATTGTCGCTGTTGCTTGGAAATTTTCCAAAGTAGGTTAGACACATTTTCTCAAGTGTTGTTCAGCTGTTAGGATATTTTCCTGAAATATATTGCTACTTGGTATGATATCAGTATTTTTTAAGCAGTTATAAAGTTGAACTTGCAGTGTGCCAAGCTGCTGCATTTCAGAGGAATGAAGTCCACAGTGGATGAATTGCAAAAAGTGTATTTAGAGAAAAGTACCTATTCTCCAAGTGACTGCCCACTCTTGGGACCCTGCTTCTCCCTTGGTCATGTAATGCAGATCTTGTAATACAACATTTTTGAGCCATTGAGGAACCTCTAGAGTGGAAAAGGTGCCTTCACCCTTTACAGTACATTCAACCCCGCCTCCTCTTGATTTTGCTCCACCTGTTCTATCCCCCAGTGTAGCATAGGGGACACTATTTTCCCACATGTTGTCAGGAGCATAGAATCATAGAATATCAGGGTTGGAAGGGACCTCAGGAGGTCATCTAGTCCAACCCCCTGCTCAAAGCAGGACCAATCCCCGACTAGATCATCCCAGCCAGAGCTTTGTCAAGCCTGATGTTAAAAACATCTGAGGAAGGAAATTCCATCACCTCCCTAGGTAACCCATTCCAGTGCTTCACCATCCTCCTAATGAAAACGTTTTTCCTAATATCCAACCTAAACCTCCCCACTGCAACCTGAGACCATTACTCCTTGTTCTGGTACCACTGAGAACAATCTAGATCCATCCTCTTTGTAACCATCCTTCAGGTAGTTGAAAGCAGCTATCAAATCCCCCCTCATTCTTCTTTTTTGCAGACTAAATAAACCCAGTTCCCTCAGCCTCTCCTCATAAGTCATGTGCTTAAGCCCCCTAATCATTTTTGTTGCCCTCCGCTGGACTTTTCCCAATTTTTCCACATCCTTCTTGTAGTTTGGGGCCCAAAACTGGACACAGTACTCCAGATGAGGCCTCACCAATGTCGAATAGAGGGGAATGATCATGTCCCTCGATCTGCTGGCAGTGCTCCTACTTATACAGCCCAAAATGCCATTAACCTTCTTGGTAACAAGGGCACACTGTTGACTCATATCCAGCTTCTCGTCCACTGTAACTGCTAGGTCCTTTTCTGCAGAACTGCTGCCTAGTCACTCGGTCCCTAGTCTGTAGCAGTGCATTGGATTCTTCCTTCCTAAGTGCAGGACTCCTTGTGGAACCACATCAGGTTTCTTTTGGCCCAATCCTCTAATTTGTCTGGGTCCCTCTGTATCCTATCCCTACCCTCCAGCATATCTACCACTCCTCCCAGTTTAGTGTCATCTAGAAACTTGCTGAGGGTGCAGTCCATGCCATCCTCCAGATCATTTAATGAAGATATTGAACAAAACCGGTCCCAGGACCGACCCTTGCGACACTCCGCATGATACTGGCTGCCAACTAGACATGGAGCCATTGATCACTACCCATTGAGCCTGACGATCTAGCCCACTTTATCCACCTTATAGTCCATTCATCCAGCCCATAGTACTTTAACTTGCCGGCAAGAATACTGTGGGAGACTGTATTAAAAGCTTTGCTAAAGTCAAGGAATAACATGTCCACTGCTTTCCCCTCATCCACAGAGCCAGTTATCTTATCATAGAAGGCAATTAGGTTAGTCAGGCATGACTTGCCTTTGGTGAATCCATGCTGACTGTTCCTCATCACTGTCCTCTCCTTGAAGTACTTCAAAATTGATTCCTTGAGGACCTGCTCCATGATTTTTCCAGGGACTGAGGTGAGGCTGACTGGCCTGTAGTTCCCCAGATCCTCCTCCTTCCCTTTTTTAAAGATAGGCACTACATTAGCCTTTTTCAGTCATCTGGGACCTTCCCCGATCGCCATGAGTTTTCAAAGATAATGGCTAATGGCTCTGCAATCCCATCTGCCAACTCCTTTAGCACACTCGGATGCAGTGCTCATCCAGTTTTTCTAAATAATCCTGAACCACTTCTTTCTCCACAGAGGGCTGGTCACCTCCTCCCCATACTGTGCTGCTCAGTGCAGTAGTCTGGGAGCTGACCTTGTTTGTGAAGACAGAGGCGAAAAAAGCATTGAGTATATTAGCTTTTTCCACATCCTTTATCATTAGGTTGCCTCCCCCATTCAGTAAGGGGCCCACGCTTTCCCTGATCACCTTGTTGCTAACATACCTGTAGAAACCCTTCTTGTTACTCTTAACATCCCTTGCTAGCTGCAACTCCAAGTGTGATTTGGCCTTCCTGATTTAACTCCTGCATGCCTGAGCAATATTTTTATACTCCTCCCTGGTCATTTGTCCAATCTTCCACTTCCTGTAAGCTTTTTTTTGTGTGTGTTTAAGATCAGCAAGGATTTCACTGTTAAGCCAAGCTGGTCGCCTGCCATATTTACTGGTCTTTCTACACATCAGGATGGTTTGTTCCTGTAACCTCAATAAGGATTCTTTGAAATACAGCCAGCTCTCCTTGACTCCTTTCCCCCTTACGTTATTCTCCCAGGGGATCCTGCCTATCAGTTCCCTGAGGGAGTCAAAGTCTGCTTTTCTGAAACCCAGATTTTGCTGCTCTCCTTTCTTCCTTGTGTCAGGATCCTGAACTCGACCATCTCATGGTCACTGCCTCCCAGGTTCCCATTTACTTTTGCTTTCCCTACTAATTCTTCTCTGTTTGTGAGCAGCAGGTCAAGAAGAGCTCTGCCCCTAGTTGGTTCCTCCAGCACTTGCACGAGGAAATTGTCCCCTACACTTTCCTAAAACTTCCTGGCTTGTCTGTGCACTGGTGTATTGCTCTGCCAGCAGATATCGGGGTGACTGAAATCCCCCATTCTCCTGGAGGCTATGGAGATCACTACATCCTGTCTGAGGGACAGTTGTTGGTATTGTGGGGAATTTTAGATTACTTTCTTCACAGAAAGTATGAGGAAAAATACAAAGAAAAATCACTCTAAACTTACCAGAGAAAATAATGCTGTTCCCTTATATCCCTTCTCCCTCGTGCCTTCCCTCTTCTCTTTGCATGGTTTTTCTTTTGTCCCTAATGGCCACTCCCCATGCCGTGTCTCCTTGCATCCCTTATGATTTGCTTCATCTGCTCCTGGCCAGTGGCCCTTTTTGTGTGCATACAGAGTGCAGGCTCATGTCCTGGCTGTTCATTGACCTCCACCCTTGATTCCTTCTGGCTCTTTCTCTAAGATGTACTTATGTATCTGGTCTCTGCGCCAGCCCCTTATGGAACTGAACATGGCTTTAGAGGTGGTTGCAGATGGTGCAGGGAGAGTGGGCTGCTAAGCAATTGCCAACCATGTGTTCCTAGGACATTGCTATCCAAGGTAATTTGCCATTACAAGTTTTCAAACCTGGGACTGCCTTGTTAAACCAGGACTATTTTCAATAGGCTGATAGCTTCCCTTCCCTGCCATTTTCCCTGTTTTACCAGGGTGATCTTTGAGAGGAGAGGCAGGGTGCCTTGATGCTTGCTGTTACCTGCATGATCTTGTGAAGGTCGAGAACAGAAACATGATGGTGGTCAGCTGCTCAAAGAGAATATGAAATGAAGCCAGGCAGGTAGTTTGAAAGTCGCCCGTTGGCTAGAAAGGGCTCCAGTGGTGGGGACAAGCAGTTTCACCACATCTACTCTTTCCTCTATGCTGGTCTCTCTAGCAGCAACACTCACTCCCCTCCCACAGTCTCACAGGCCCAGTCAGAGACAAGGATAGCTCTTAGAGATCAGTGTCTCCCCATGTTTGTTCACCACCCGTGATAGCTGAGTGGCATCACCATTGACATGAAGCTGAAATTGTTACTTCTGCCCACTTTCCCCCGAGGATCTTTTAGCATCCCCTCTGTGGGGTTCTCCCACCAGATTGAGAACCACTGAGTTAAAGGAGGTGCTGTATTTTAGAAAGACTGACTTTCAATCGTTATTGACTAGTCCAATGGATTTATATTAACCAAAGTATTTTGACTAATACTATGTCACACACAAACTCTAGATTTCTTCTAGTAGTGTCCTTCCATCTTGGATTTCAACATTAGCCTGTGTCAGTGGTACAGATAACAGTAAGATGAAAATTAATATTTCAGACTTCATTCCTCATAGTTCTGTTACCCATGAGCGATCCATTTCCTATCTTTTGTCACCTTTCATGCCAAGACTGACTTTTTTGATTGAAGCCAGTCTTTGACACTCTTCTTCCATGTTTGTAAACTGGCTCTTTAATGCTGGTTCTAGCATTGTAGATCACTGTAGCTATCACTGTAAGCCAGACTAGAGTCATGCTTTTGTGAGACTTCTACATTTTTATGATTTATCATACATGGCTATGACATGGCTAAATGTACATGGCTGCTGAAGAAGAAGGGAAAATAATTCCCTGGAAACAAATCCTGAATTCCTTGGGAGTTTTGCTATTGACTTACTGGGATCAGAATTTAGCCTTTATTTCACTCCTTCGTAGAATGCAATTGCTGTAGAAAGCTGAGCTTCCATTGGGCCATACCTTTACTATATTTATAGTAAATATCTGTTCTGACTCTTGGAGAAGTAAAATTTTGAGAATAAAAGAATGCCAGAAGATACATGATAGCAATATATAGAGATAATTTACTGTTATTTCTCCTTTGTTTGCGGTGTTTTTGTGGTTGTATTGGTCCCAGATTTAAAGAGACAACGTGACTGAGGTAATAACTTTTATTGGACCGACTTTTGTTGGTAAAAACTTGTCTTTTTCAGTCTTTCACAGAGCTCTTCTTCAGGGCTAGGAAAGGTACTCAGAGTGTACTATTTCTCCTTTCATTTAAGGCTCTTAAATGAGGAAACCTTAATGGTGTAAGCCTCATAACACTTACTTGAGGTGTATGGTAAATATTATTACTCTCATTTTATTGATGGGGGAGCTGAGAGACACATTTTTAAGTAACATGCAGAAGGTTACATAATGAGTCAGTGTCAGAATTGGGATTGGAGAGCATGTATCCTGTACGTAACTGCTGCCTCTCTCATGTTATTCCACCTCTTACTTTGCTATTACAGACTAATTTTAATATCGACCTTATATTCAATGATATAAATTAGATAGTAATCATTATTTGTATGCTTTTTATAGTAGTAATAGCACACTTTATCTGTAGGGTTTTATTTATTTGGACAGCCCTGGAGACCTAGGTCTTCAGTTCACAGAAGGGGTACAGCTCATGGTGCATTTCCTCAGCTTACCAAGCCATTGTGCTTCAAACTTATTTCTGAGAGCCCACCTCTAGGGGAATGGGAGAAGTTGCCTTCATGTCCATTTAGTCATTAACATCTTTGCTGAGGCTGCCCACAAGAGTGTTACTTGGGGTTGATTGTGCTGATGCTCTTTTTAAGTAATAATCTATCTAGCGTTGCCATGTAGCTCCCAGATGGAACAACTTTAGGCCATCTTGACATTTTCTGCATTTGACCTAGCGCACCAGAGGTGACAGGTGTTGTATCTTGTTACCAGTCCCTTGAACCATCCAGTCCTCAAGTCATTTTTGTTTGTGTGGGTGATTGTAATTTTAAAAGGCTGTACCCAACTAGTTACCACATCTGTCTATCCTGAAAGCACACTTTGCTCACATGAAACACTACCTTTATTCTGAACTCGCTTATGGAGCGGGAGCAACGTAGTTTTTACAAATAAACCCCTTGACTCTTGCCAATTCTTGTTTCTGGAGCAGACAAAAATTAAAGCTCTGTCACTACTCTTTTTGACCTACATAGCTTAAATTCTGCTAACAATGGACACTTTTGATGTCTTTATTGGTGGTACTTTTTTTTTCCTCTTAATTGTTTACTGAGTCGATCCTGATACATTCTTCAATGGGAGCAAATTGCTCTGAGGAATTCTTAATTTAGTAGTTCAGAAAAATGAGTTTTTCAATCTTCTAGCACATTTTATTAGGAAGAATCTTCTGATTAGCTACTTCAGCTTTTAAATGTTGCCATTTCATTACCTTTCATTCCCATTAATCTGCCACTATAAATGACATTATTATGTTTGTCATCTTATTTATCTTAGCAATTTTCTTTATTTTCAGAAAATTTTCAGTCTTGTGTACAGTAAAACATCATTTGTGCTCGTTTTTCTTTAACTCTTCCTAATATTGATTTTGCTTGAGTTGACCTCAGCAGTGATCTTTACCTATTCACTGTCAAGTTCAGGAACTCAGTCATCACTGAAATTCTATTTTCTCTTAGGCTGACTTCATCCAGAAATATACTGTGTGCCACTGAGTTCATAAAATAGTTTGTTATGATAGTTACGAGTAATTGAATAAAGTAGTTGTTAAACAACGAGGCCTATGTGGATGTTTACTATAATGGGAGAAAGTTGACTATTGTAATAATAGGTATATGGGCCTGATCCTATGAAGGATCCTTGGCCAAAACTCTTATTGAGTTCAGTGAAGGTTACACATATGAAGTGCTTCTGAGGTTGGGCTCTAAATTTGTATGTCATATGTGAACTTAGTTAAAAATCAGGAAAACTTCCATTATTTTATGTTATTTATATGGGCTGACTAAACACTTTTTTAATATTTCAGGGATACAGCCCCACAATAAAGTTGGAAGAATGTCAGTTCAAGATTTAGGTTCAGTTCCCTTCCAGCTGAGGTTTTTTTTGTTTGTTTTGGGAGTGGAGGGGGAAAAGGGAGGGTTAAAATTAGTAGATCTTTTTTGCCTTTCATGTAGAAAATAAAAAGCTCCTGTGGACTTAAAGCAAAGGCTCTAAGCAGCATTCTGATTTGCCTTTCTCATAGTCCCTAATGCATTTATTTTCCTGAAGCTTTTTTCCTTTTGTCTTTTTTGAATAAACACTTACGAAAATATATGGCTTGCAGTTGCAATCCATCTGATGGGCCTGTGAGAAGCCTACCTGCCTTGAATACCTGTGTTGCATTCCCTAGAAACTTTTATTATCCAACTTTTTGCTGAGATAAAAACAGAAAGTGCTTGTCTCTCCTCATTTTCTCTCACGTCTTTCAGTATTGGGTTTTCTTTTTTTTCCATGTCTACACCCTGTGATCCTAAAAGTCCTTCAGTGCCCACTGGCAGAAGACCTACTATACTGCAGCTCATATCAGACCTGAAACACTCACTACCACAAGACAGGGTTGTCATAATATGTATCCAAAAAAGTATCTTCTAAAGCAGTGGTTCTCAAACTAGGACCGCCACTTGTTCAGGGAAAGACCCTGGTGGGCCGGGCCGGTTTGATTACCTGCCGTATCTGCAGGTTTGGCCGATAGCACCTCTCAGTGGCTGCGGTTTGCTGCTCCAGGCCAATTGGATCTGCAGGAAGTGGCGCAGGCCGAGGTATGTACTGGCCGCCGCTTCTGGTGAAAATGCCTCTCATGAATACCATTGTGTGCTGTGTATATGGGTTATGTATACAGAGTTATGTATGTCTGCTGGAAATATGTTGTTAAAATATGTTTGGAGGCAGTTGATAAACAAGTTTGTCTTAGACAAAACAATGCTATTTCACCTGCTTGCCTGTGTCTCCAATGTAGATTGAGCAAGGTGAGACCAGAGACAATGGAAGTTACATTTACTACTGACTCAATAGCAAAGGAAAAGCAAATTGAAAGGAAAATGAGGAAACAGCATGTCTTAATTACAAACAAAGGATAATGAAAGTACATTTGCCTCTAAGGTAAACGTAGTGATCAAGCCAATCAAAAATGCAAATTGATGAGAGGATGAATAGCCCGAAAGAAGAACTTTGGTCTGGGATCGCTTTTCAAAGAATACTTTTCTAAGGTTTCCTGGACGATAAAAAAGGGGAGAGAACTCGTGAGTTATCCATCACATAGGGAATGAAGGGGACCTCACATTCTGATTCTGTGAATGTTAGATTATCCTACCAGGAAGCACTGGAGATGCTGCAAGTGAGAATGCTGTTTAGGCAAAGACATTGCTTGCTCAAATTAAGTTTTAGGCACTAGAAAGCACATTATTTTTGTTTTTGTTTTGTTTGTAACCATGCCAGTCACTTTTCCTCTTATTTAGTATCACTTAAATCTCTGCTCTTTATTAATAGACTTTTTTCCTTAGTTTTACTATAAGATATCTGTGTCATTATGTTGAAGGAAAGAATGAGTCCTCAGCTAACCTCATCATCAATGGTGATCCCTTGATTCGAGGATGATCTCTACCACAGATTTACATATGGGTCCTGAGATGACTCAGGAGTCCAATCCTGGAACCACAGATTCACGTGCAGTAGGTACAGACGTTTTCTGGAAGATCAGCTGCTATCTGTGAGAAAGTTCTTTCTTTTTTCTCTCTTTTTTCAGTTTCAAGGGCAAGGCACTTCTCCTCAAAGTGGGCCAGTGCCTGATGAAGGATATAGCACCACTGAAGTTGGTTGGTGGCTTGCTCCTCCCAGCTTGTGATGTCCACATCAGTTTTCTTGAGATACGCTTTCAGTTGTCTTTGTAGTGTTTCCTCTGACCACCATGAGATCTCTGGCCATAAGTGAGGTGAGAGTGGAGGTTAATGTCCGACATCCATACACAATGTCCAACCCAGCAGAGTTGGTGCAAGAGGATCATTGCTTCAATGCTGGTGACATTGCCTTCAGCATGCATGCTGGTGTTAATGCAGTGATCTTCCCACTTCAGGCGAAAGATCTTCTGGAGGCATCATTGGTGGTACCTCTACAGACTTTTGAGGTGCTTTTGATAGGTCACCCAGGTTTCACATCCATAAAGGAGTGTAGGAATAGCAATTGTCTTATAGCCTGGATCTTGGTGTACTTTCTTAGATCACGGTTTGTGAAATTGCGGCGAAGCAATTTCCCAAAGGAATCACTTGCAGACTGGATCCAGTGCTGGATATCACTGTTGATTTTTGCATTTTGAGAAAGTTGGCTACTAAGGTAGTGGGAGTGTTCAACTGTTTCGGAAGTCTGCCCCTCGATGGCGATTTGTGGTGGGTCATGTGCGAGGCCTGAAGCAGGATGATAGAGCACGTTAGTCTTCTCAATATTGAGTGAGAGTCCTAGGCTTCAGTAAGCTTGTGCAAAAAAAATCCAGTGTGGACTGAAGGTCATTCTCTGTGTGTGCAAGAATGATACTGTCATTGTCATACTAAAGATCAGTAATTGATGCCCTAAGGACTTTAGTCTGCGAGCACAGATGTCGAAGATTAAAAAGTTGCCCATCCATTCTGTATTGAATATCAACTCCATAGGGAAGGTGATCTTTAACGAGGACCAAAATGACTGCTAAGTAGATGGAGAACAGGGTTGGGGCAATAACGCATCCTGGCTTAATCCCAGTTTTAATGTCTAAAGGGTCCATCTCCAGGCCATTATAGGGAACAGTGGCAATCATCTGATCATGAAGAAGCCTTAGGACCTTAATACATTTTGGAGGGCAGCCAAACCTAGTCAGCACATTTCACAGGGCTTCATGATTGACACAGTTGAAGGCCTTTGTCAAATCGATGACGTCCACGTCCAGGTCTCGATTTTGCTCCTGAGACTTTTCTGGATTTTGCGGGCAGCGAAGATCATGTTGGTTGTCTTATGGGATGGTCTGAAGCTGCACTGAGATTCCAGCAATATTTCCTCAGCACGGGGGAGTGATCAGTTTAAGAGGATACGGGCGAGAATTTTCCCTGCTATAGATAGCAAAGCAATACCTTGATAATTTCCACACTCCAACTTATTTCCTTTCTTAAAGATTGTAAAAATATTGTCATTTCTCAAATCTTCTGGAATCTTCTCATTATACCAATATGAAGAAAAAAATCTGTGGAGCTTCCTTACCAGTTCTTGACCTCCAAACTTGTAGACTTCAGCTGATATGCCATCTGGCCCTACTGCATTGTTGTTCTTGGTTTGCATAATGGCTCATATTACTTTTTCAGGGGGAGGGGGCACTTCAGCAGGAGATTCTCTTTCATGTCATTGAGGTATGGATTCGATAGTGGCGTCAGAGGGAGTTGACTCACGGTTCAGGAATGACTCAAAATAGTCTTCCATCTGACTTAGATGTCTTCACTGTCCTTAAAATACATTGACTCATCTTGAGCTTGGAGTGGTTTGGGTCCATCAGCACATGGACTGTAAATGGCCCATATTGCCTGAAAAAAGCTCCTCATGTCGTGTTTATCGGTGTAACACCACTTGGTTTTGGTGTCACGGATTTTCCTTTTGGCTTCAGTCTTGAGTTGCTTTTATGACTCTCTTCTGCTCGTGTAACATGTTGTTTTTGCCATGTACAATGAGCTTTTCTTTTCCAGTGGAGCAGGTCCTGAATCTCAACATCATTCTCATCAAACCAATCTTGGTGATGGCGGGTGACATAGCCAATGGACTTAGCACATGCCGAGAGAATGGCAGCCTTTAATCCCTTTCAGAAATGTTCATTATCATCATCAACTGTAGGCATAGAGACACTGCTGAAGTTTCTCCCGAGTCACTATATCTAACTCGAACAGCAACCTCCTCCTGAGCAAATGCGTAGGACATGGCCTGGTTATCACAAACACCATCTTTAGACAAAGTGAGAAGTGTAAGACCACTTGGAGACACCCTCACTCTAGGCATTGGCACCTTCTTGACTATATTGTTGTCAAAGTTCAAGATTGGAAAGATGTCCACATCATGAGGGCCATTCATGGAACTGTTGGACAGACCACTGCTTTGTTAGATCTACCATGAATTTCCAGATCGCCTCAAGTCATCATAAGCAGGCAAAATCAGTATGAAAGAAATTCAATGTCAAGTCCATCAGCTAACCTAACAGGCTGGTGTGTGCACTGTCTCTCTGAGGCAGTGAACATAATAATGTCTGAGTGTTCAGTGAGAGGGACTGAACTCTGCAGAGAGACATGTCTGGAGAACCTAGGAACTGGGGTTCACTAAATGTTACCTGGAAGGCAAGGTTTAGACTGGCTGAGTCTTGAGGAGTTTGCTGGTGATGCAGACAGACTGCTGTGGCAGGGAACTGACATAGCTTAAACCCCAGCAAAGCTCTCCCTTGCTGAGGCAGACGGGTAACACAGTGGCTTACAGTTCTGGGTATCCTGAGGAGAGTGTCAAACTCCCCATTAAGGTCTCTGTTCCACTTACTTAATATATCAGTAATGAGTAATCTGATTTGGGTTCTGCAACTCAACCATAACTATTTATGTATAAGAAATAACTGAAGATGTTAACATTGTTAATATATGGAAGGAGTGGGGTAAACTGGCTAGCCTAGGGCTCAGCATCAGCTTTAACCTCTTTAACCCTGAATTAATTTATCGTAAAAGGAATCTCAATTGAGACCTGGTTGGAATAGTTGGCGGGTAGGATGGAAGGTATGGGACTGAGATGATAGAGCTGCCGAGGAAGGCCCAGTGTAGAGTTTGTAGGTATTGACAATTATATATACATGGAATGGCAGCTTGGAGTTTAGAAGTTGGGTGGAGACACAGTTGTTAGGATTGGGTTAAAGGAGGAAATGTTGGAGGCCTGGAAAGAGTTGGGTCTTTAAGAGAGACTAAGGGGTGGGGGGTCAAGAAACAGCAAGAGAGTAAAGGTAGATCAGGGGAGGGAGTTGAAGTTGCTTGGCCGAGCTGTGGCACAGAAGGTGCAGGATTGATGGGGTGGCCCAGGAAATGCCAGGAGAAATCAGAGTCACATAGGGAGCACTCTCTATCAGTGTTCTGTGACTTGAACTGGCTGCGAAGCTTCTTGCCTGCAACCAGTACCTGACCACTGAAGAGCAGCCCAGGATTAATATTACACCTAAATTTTGAACTTGGGATGTAAATGGTGGATTCAGTCACTCAGTACAAGTGTTTTTACTATAATTTTTTCTGTATTCTGTACTCATCTGGTTGCTTGCAGATACCTACCAATGTTATCTCAGTCTTGCCCAGGTTGCGTCTCAGCCAGCTAGCTCTCATCCAGACTCAGTCTGACACATTCAGTGGGTAATCCATTCCACTTCACCACACAGATCAGATAGGAGAGTCATAGAACTGGATGTCATCTGCATTTGGTACATCCAGCAGCCCTCCTATCGGTCTCCTGTTCACCAGCCCAGTGGCTTCATGTACATGTTTAATAAGAGGGATAATAAAATAGACCCTATGTTACCTGGACCATATAAGCAACACTGGAAAGGAGGTACAGCTCAGTTAACTTTGCTGAAGGTGGGGTTAATTAGTGACAATGCCACTTCTAATTCCTGGGTTTGTTCTCTAAGTACAAGACCATGCACTCTCCCATTTGTAATCATATTTTCCTCTGTCTCTGCACCTTTCCTTGATCTTCACCTTGCAGGCGCACTTCACTTTTCAAACTTCCTTGAAGAGTGTTCCCCTGCAGTGTCTAGCCCTTGTCACTAGGCACTCACAGAAATGACTATGTTAGCTCTCTCGAAAGAGACAGGACAACCCAGCCTGTTGGCTCAGCTGAGGATGCACCCCTTAGTTTAGTATAATAACATTGAGAGGAATTCATAACAAAATAAGAATATGTTTATTAATAAAGGCCAGAGAGTTAAGTGATACTAAGCAAAGATAATAGAAAATGGCTAGAAATAAAACAAAAGTATAACAATGCTTAGGGGAGGGATAGCTCAGTGGTTTGAGTATTGGCCTGCTAAACCCAGGGTTATGAGTTCACTCCTTGAGGGGGCCACTTAGGGATCTGGGGCAAAAATCAGTATTTGGTCCTGCTAGTGAAGGCAGGGGGCTGGACTCAATGACCTTTCAAGGTCCCTTCCAGTTCTAGGAAAGAGATATATCTCTTATTATTTGGATAAAAGCAGTTTTCACACCGTCGAAGTCCTTTTCTGCAGAGCTTGCTGATGTTCAGTTCAATCAGGATCCAGATTTTTCATGAATCATTCTTCTCTACCAGGAATGTTCCTTAGTGAAATGGATACCAAAATGTTTATTTGCTTCATGTCATATTTCCCCAAAACTCATTGTTTTGACCCCACAGACAAGACAACCCAATGTGGCTTTAGTCTGTGATGTCTTCCCATGCTGATTTCATATCCTCCAGTCAACCTGACTTTTCCTGTTGACTTACATGCAAATGGGGCTTCCTCTGTGTTAATTTCACTGCTTTAATTTCCATTAGAAGCAAGGCGGTAACTACCTTCTCTCATGTCTGGAAGAAAATCTATTTCTCCCTGTGTTTGTTTACAGATTTTTAAACAGAGTATCAATAAGCATCCATAATTCCTCCTGTAATGTTAATACATACATTTCACAATGATATTAGTGACCAGTGTATCACAGGCTTTCATTTGATACCTTGCAAGACACTTTTTGAATAAACACTATGACAGCAATGAGTTAAGTGTTGTGAGTTTGTAAGGCCTGACAAAAGTTGCTGACATGGCATAGACCAATGAGCCTTTGTGTCACATTATTGCTTGAATATTATTTTGTTATTTAAATTAAATTATCTGAATAGATTATAGTATGTTTGGGCCTTGACATAGATTGTTATAATTTTGAATGTTTATTTTTAAGAATAAAAATATAACTTTTTAAAAATCAGATTTTAAAAAAAATCATCAGTTTTTGTCCACTCTACTCGAAATGCCTTGTTCCTACTGTTAAGTCATTCTTTGGTTTAAGATGGCTATTTGGTCACTCTATAACTCACCGTTCACAGACTTTTAAAGGGAAGAGCCCTAGGTGGCGAACCCAATCATACCTGCTGTGCAAATATGGTTGACTAACAGGATTATTGGGGCTCATGGTGCAGTTTGAGTGGGCAAATTATGGAATTCCACTCTGGGATAGGTAACGGCACAAGGTCTGGCGCTGTTTATGGGTATACTCAGAGAGATCTGAAGGGCAACAGAGGTGCAGCTAGCCTGTAACCATATCAGTAAGTACCAAATAACCTATGACACAATGAGTTGATGTCCCCCCTATTTTCATGGACTAATATTGCTTCCAGAAGTCTGTACTGTTTTGTGAGTATGTGCGTAATTGCAGTCAAAGTTAGTATAATTGAAATGTCTATAATCAGTGTTCATTTTTATAGTCACTTCTGTAAAGCCCAAGTTTTTCCTTTCCTCAACAGAGTCTAGAGTACCTTTTCATCCTTTATAAAGTGATAGTTTTGTAGTCCTATATGTGTGACTTCTTCAATTTAGCTATCACTAACAATCTATTACACCACTGATTTCTATGTGGGAGAGACAAGATTTTTTTTCCATGCTATTAGAATTAATCTTTTAGCAGCAAGCATTACACTTAGGAACCATTGTATTGACATAGGAAAATAAGTTGAAAGCTGTTCGAGCAAGTGCAGCCATTTCAGATTCTTTTTTGAAATCCTGATTTAACGTCACGTTAATTCTGCTGAAAACCTCTGAGAACACCATCTGAACTCTGCGCAATCCAGTAACAATGCAATAATTCCTTCATAATCTCTTTGCAATTATTTATTTATATTTCTTCTTTCTAAAGTCTTTTTGTTTTTTATTAGGGTTTTTGAACTTAATCAAAAAATCCAAAGGGGATATGGAGAATATCTGTCTTCCCCTAGATGTTTTCGGTTGCAATAATAATAATAAAAGTAAACTTCTGGCAGCTTTGGTCCTCAAACACCCTTTCTTACAGCTTCAAGCCAGACACCTGCACAGCAGGCCACCAATGAAATAAATGTCCCAGTGGTGAAAATGGGCTGGAAAACAAATATTTTCATGTAGAATAGATACTTTGGACTTGTGAAAGCAGCTAAATAATGCAATACTTGCCTTGAAGGCCTTCCCACTGCTTCACCTGGGCCACTTGCTGGATGGCATTCTTAAGGCTCTACTTCTTCCAAATGCACTCCACTTAATCATGCATTCTGGTGTACTTAAATATGCACGTGAACTCCAACGCAAATATGGTGTGGGCTCGGCAGGGTGTAAAGCAAAAACTCATACCATCAGTGACAATAAGCAGATGGTTTTCTGTGCTGGAAGCAGTAAACACTTTGCCTGTTGCGTGAAGACCATCTTCTGAGTTTTTGTTAAGCGAAGATACCATAGGAAAGAAATGTGAAGACCAAGAGTCTCATATAAACAGAGAAGTGAAGAAAAGTATTTTATTGCATTCTAACCGTTTTAACAGAGAAAACAACTCTAATCGTTGCTATTATAAAGTGACCAGAATCAGACTATACCTTTGTATACTGGGTTTTTAACCTTGTTGTCGTGGTTACCAGAAAATTACTAGAGAACAAACTTGGGGAAAACTTGGGAGTTTGGTTCATCGAGTAGTGTTGGAGTTGGTCGCTTGCCATTTGAGAAGTAGTGGTTCCTGAAGGACAACTTTAAACATTTTCCACACACAGTGCTAGATAAATGGCAAGTAATGATGCATAGAAGTATACCACTGTCTCCCATGGCCTGGGAAGTCATTGAAACCTTGCTGTAGTACTCTGTTCTGCTATTGGACTACATTTGGAAGGGAGCATTCTCTTTGAGTTAATGGGATTATAACCTTCCTTTCAAATATTTTAATGATTTCAAAAGTGTGTCCTCATATTTCTGTAACTATCCTGCTGAGATATATCTGGACAATACTGAATGGCAAGTTAATTGTTATTGGAAAGGGAAAGAACTCTCAGACACAGGCTAGGGTTGGTGGTCTGTATGTTGTGAATCCTAGCTATTCCTTTATTGGGTGTCAATAGCGAACAATCTGGTTTCCAAAATTAATGTGTTTTATCCAATAAAACTCACATTTATATGAATTGTTGATTATGATAATAAAACTGACCAATAATTAATTATGGTTTTAATATGAGTTCTTTTTTCAAAGATGTTACATTCATGCAAAAAATTGAGTGAGCGCCAGATTTAGAGAAAGTAAGTTTAGAAATTAGTGGTGGTTTGCCAATTTACAGTAGCTAAGGATCTGCTCTCATATTTATAACCAATCTACATATTATGACGTTTAATTTTTTTCAGACATATTGAGTTAGGGCACCAAGCTTTTTTGAGGAAGAGCCCTTAGTAAGCAGAGGAGTGGAGCTGCACCATTGCAGGGGAAACACCAGGAAGCATTCTGTTTCCTGGTGACAGAAAGCCTCCAAGAACTCTACAATGCACATGTCTATATTTTATGGGATCCATTTTGTTACAGTACTACTTGTGCCTGCCTAGTTTGTAGACTGTTAGAAGAGAGGCCATTTTTGCTCATTTTTGGGAGAATGTGCCCCAGGAGAGTAGGGAGGGACTGACTAAATGAAAGGACTGACTGCTGGCCACAACGGTGAAGGTTTTATGTGCTTTCCCATCCTTTGAGCCAGGCAGAATCTGCCCTATAGTTTCATTTTTCTAATTGCTACTTAATACTGTGCAAACTTTCTTTTTTTAGCACTTGAAATATTGCTGTTGGCTTTCTGCTTGGTCCACATCTTTATTGCACAGACTGTAGCGTAATAGAACCTACATTGCATGTTTTGTGTGCAGTTTTTTTTTCTTTTAAATGCAGTGTGGGCCCCTTGTGCTGCAGATAAGTATGGAGATTTTCCCTACATGACTAAACTGAGGATGTGCTGAGAGTGCAATGAAAACATGTGGGAGAGCTCTCAGTAATTAACTTACGACACTTCAGCAGCTAATTGCTCACAACATTTTACTTCATAAAAATGCTCATAAACCTGTTTTGCTCAGTACAACACTTTGAGAATTTACATGGCGAGTGAAGCATTTCTTACCATAATAGATGAGAATATGTGTTTTCAAACTATTTTAATTGCAGTTGACATTCATGAAGAAACTTATGGTAGTAGCCCCTTTCCCCCAGCTGATAAGTATCTAAGAATTGGGTATTATTATTGAAAACTGTGTGAAATTTCTCATTATTTCACATTATATTGTATTATCTGTTTTCCAAACATTCTGCTTTCAGTAAAGTTTTGAGGTCCTCAAGTTGCTTTTGAAAAATCAGCTGATTTTGTGAAATCCTAGGCTAATATGAAATTTACTGATATTTCAGGTTTTGGAAATGCTAATCAGAACTTTGTGTGGAAATACCATGGGGTTATCTTTGGCAATTTTGGCTTGTAGCAAAGTCAGGATGGGACAAAGCACAACAAAGCCAGCCACATGGATGTTGAGAATAGAACATGTACACAGGAACACACCAGGTTGTAGCAGGATGGGTGCATGTATACACTCTAGTTCCCCTTTGAGAAATGGCTTGGCAATCTCTATGGGTCTTATGCTCAGGTCAGCACAGCACGGATGACCAAGCTGAGTCACTAGAATTTGTAGGATGGCATCAGTTGACATATTTTCCATTTCAATGTGGTTATATCACTAGCATTGTGTGGCATGGAGAGATAGTGAATTACTGAGGCTTTGTTCAACTGGTAGGTCTTGCTGCTCAGTGGGAGACACAATCCCGTCCTCACACTGATCAGCAAAAGGCTATTATCCTACAGCGGGTGTATAGGTGCCTTTTTGGTAGCAGTATTTGGCATGGGTACAGCTTCTACTGCATCACCAGCACTGAACTCATCCTCTGGTCCTAGCACTGCCACACTCCTCTTCCCAGTCCTGTCCATGACAATGTTGTAAATTTCCAAGAGGGAAGACGTTTGAGGAAGTTTGGATGAACTGATATTTTGAGCAGCTGGAGTGGGAGAAGGATAATGATAATTGTTATAGTATTCATGTATTTTATTATTATGCAATTTTTATATTGTGCTACCACTTACGTCTCAAACCCAGGTTGGGCTTCATTGTTCTACAGGACAGATTTTCAAAGATATGTAGGCATCTGAAGATGAAGATAGACATCTTGTAGGATTTTCAATAGTACCTAAGGTAGTTAAGGGCTTAAAACCCATTGATTGTTACATGTGAGGCACCTAACATGCATAGACTCATTTGAAAATCCCACTTGATGCCTATTTGCATCTTTAGACATCAAAGCACTTCTGAAAATCTGGCCCGAAATAACAGTCCATGAGTTTAGAGTTTACAATCTAAAACACATGATGTAACGGGTGGATGAGATTAAGAAACAGACTGTGGAGGAGAGCGCTGATGAGATAACTAGAGTTCCCATACATCTCATTTTGGCCAGGACTGCCCCTTTTTTAAGACCTGTTCTGGCTGTCCCGACTTTTTGGCAAATGGGACACATGCTCAAATTTGTCAAAAAAGTAGGATGCAGAGGAATGTGTGGAGGGAGCTGCGATCCCAGCCCCACATGGAGGGGAGGCAGGGCTCTTGTGGGAGGCAGGCAGGGCTCCAGCGAGCAGCCCTTCATGGGCAGGGAGGCTTGGGCAAGCAGCAATGCCAGCCCCATATGGAGAGGGGGAACCTTAGGAGAGTGGCTTAGGCCAGCCCCGCGGGGGGACAGGGAGGAGGGAGAAAGGTGAACAGTTGGCACGCAGGCGAGGCTCGGACGAGCAGCTCAGTCCAGCTCCACGGAGAAGAGGGGGTCAGGCTAGCCCCATGCGGTGTCGCATTTTCCCTTTGAGAAATATGGTCACCCTAGAGAGAACAAATAAGTATAGTAGGAGAGGCACAGTTCCTAGCCTGTCAGTAGTAGTGGGGATTGTGTAAGCAATGATGCGTAAGCAGAGAAGCCAGCCTGTTTCCTACCAGGGTCCTTCAGTGAACTACAAAGGCTTCCTCACTCTTCGGACATGCACACTATCACAACAACAAGAATAAAATTAAAATAAACATAATTCACCAATCTGCTGGGTGATGCCGCCTCAACTCCCTTCAGTTCCCTCTTACCACCTGCAGCTGGAGCATTGTGTGTGGCGTTTTCCCTCATGCTGTCAGTCTCAGTCTTCTGAGATTTCTTGTTGTTAGTTAGCTAATATAGTTTAGGAGTACCCTTAGGCTTAGTTTTAGTTTTTAGTTAGGTAGTTTGCTGCCGTGAGTAATATCCTTACCAGGGTGTTTTAGCGTTGTCCATTGTGTGGGATAGCTGTTCCCAACAGTGACTCTCACATGCGGTGTTTGTTGTATCTGGAAGAACGGCATATTAAAGAAAGGTGCTCCATCTGCAGGTTGTTCAAGAAAAGAATGTACGTTGTGAGGGACTTGCACTTGAAGTAGCATCTTGTGAGCAGGCCATGAGACCTGCTTTGGCACCAGGGGACTCTTCTGATTGGCCGGCATTCGTTGCAGAGGGCCATATGTTGGCCAAAACTTGTTGCAGTCATCTTTGTGGTGGACTCTTCGGCCAGAGTGATGGCATCAGCTGTGTCCATAAGGAGGGCCTAGGCATTGCAGGATTTTGATATAGTTCTGGATGTGCAGCAAAACATAGAGGACTGACTTTTTGCTGGTCAGTTTTTGTTCTTAGACAAAATTGAGGAGACCCTGCATTCGTTTAATGACTCCTGGGCTACTTTAGATTTGTTGGGAGTTTGCCACAACGAGGTGCCTCTACGCAGTCAGTAGCACCAGCAACAGTATTGCTCACAGTGTTTCTTCTGATAGCCCCAGGTGCATACACACCTCACTGGAATACATGTCTGACGAGCAGTTACAGAACAGTGAAGAACTACAGTTACATAACAGGTAACCATTTCCCTCCACTTCCAGTCCTTCTGTCCTTCCTGCCCCTCCCCTCAGCCCCGTCTCAAGTGTCAAGGTCAGTTGACACTTGATAAAATGTCTTGTGATAACTATAATAATGTTATCCTGAAATTTGCAATTCTTTCCAGGTTCTTGAAAACATGAGCTGACAGTAGTCTAAATGGGGAGGGAGTCGCTAAAGATCATGAGGTATGGCAAACTTTCAATTCTCTTTTTGGTTGCCTGGAAGTCCAAGTGCTAGGGTCTTCCCAAAGCAGTTTTCCAGTTGCCATATGGATTTTATTCCACAGTGGACTGCAGCAGGCTCCTTCAGAAACTTCACCTGCTAAAGCTTGGGCATGGTTCCAGTAGTGCTTAGGCAAAAGTGTGAAGTGAGTGCAAAGGGTTACCTTATATTTGTAGTGGAGATGCTTTTGCTTTCTATGCTCTGGAAAAGGTAAAGTAATAGTAGGGGGAAAACCCAATGGATAGAGACATTAGAAAATACTAATGATAATTTCTTGACAGTGAATACACTCTAGAAGTTTCCAAAGAAAAGTAGTTGACAATAAGTGCCAAAACTAATTAGACTAGACAAAGTACTAGAAAATGTAATGTAGAAAATAGTGCCATGCTGGCAGAAGTGAGAGAATAGATTTTGTGAATGAAGGGTCTTTTCCATATCTCTCTTTCTTTAATTTTGTTAACATATGTATTTGTAGACCATCTCTTTCCCCCCAAGCCTTCCACTGTTGAATTTTCTATAAAAGAAATTTGCCTAGTTCTGCTAACCTTTCGTTGTAGGCCTTAGTTCCAAATCTCTCTTTATTTTTGCTGTCCTCTTATTTTTATATAAAAAATATATTTTTTTATACAAAAAATAACAATGTCTGGATTCTGATTTTATATATATATATATATATATATATATATATATATATATATATAATCAGAATCCAGACATTGTTATTTTTTGTCCTGAATCAGTCCACTGGGAAAGTTGTTGTGTAACAACACTGTTACACTCCACGCTTGAGTCTCACGCTCCCCTGGCTTCTAACCCAGGAGCTCCAGACTTGCACAGTAAGTACATTGGTTGCTATCATCCAGATTGTGTATTTCATTTGTGTGTAGACCTGTAGGAATTCCTGCCCATGTGTGCGCGCAATCTCTCTCTCTCTCTCTCTCTCTCTCGGTTTGTGTTCCCAAAGCTAAAGTCAGGACTCAAGCTAACAGTCATAGCAATTAAAAGATGAAAAGGACCTATTAGACCATCTGATCCAGTTCCATGACAATGCAGAATTTTTCCCTCCAGTACCTGAGGTCTAACTAGTGCCAAATAAATGATCTTAATGTATGATATTTCTATTACTATAACCTACTACAGTATGTACCTTCATACTGTTGACACTTATTCACTGTATCTCCAGTTTCTTCTTTGTGGGTGCTAGTGCCTGGCCCTGTATCCTCTATTCTATATTTGCATATATGACTATAGCCTGCTGGTTAAGTTCCACCTCTCTTACACCTGTGTATTTTTGTTGACTCCAGTAGGGTTGCACAGATCTATCAGAAAGGAAAAATTAGGGCTTGTCTACACTGGCAAGTTTCTGTGCAGTAGAACATCTTTTTGCACTCAAACTGCAGACGTGTACACACTGCCAAGCCACTTTGTACGCAGAAACTCCTCAGTTGCAGCGCTGCAAAAAACCCACCTCGATGAGAGTCGTAAGGCTATTTGTGCAGAGGCTCCAGCGCTCTATTGCACTGTAATTGGCCTCCGGAGCTGTCCCATAATGCCTTAAGTGACCTCTCTGCTCATTGTTTTGAACTCGGCCGCCCTGGAGACATGCGCCCCTCCCCTTTCAAAGCACCGTTTCTGACAGCCATTGCATGCTATGTTGGGACACAAAGTAAGCCATTAATGTGGAATGCTCATGCTCTTGAACACAGAGGCAGGGGTGTGTTTGTGTGTGTGTGTGTGTGAGAGAGAGAGATTGCTATGCATAGAGCCCAGGGAGAGAGGCGGGGGCAGATGTCAGGGTTTCCTCCTCCCCCTGCCTCAGGACTGGTTGTTTCCTGCTGCTGTCTGAACTTACAATACTGCATGTTGATACACTCTCTGTCCCCCAAAACACAGTCTCTCTCCCCCCTCCATACACACACACACACACTCCCTGTCACACATTCTCGCCCCCCCCCCCCCACTTCAGTTGAAAAGCAGCTGGCAATGTAGTAGGATGCCTGTGGAACAATGGGATTGGGAAACCTGCATCATGTGATGCTGTGCCTGCCCCATGAGGCATTGCAAACCCTTCCCAAAGCATCCTGTGGCCAGTTGCACAGTGGGATAGCTACCACAATGCACGGCTGTCTTTGCTGTTGCAAGAGCTGCTAATGTGGATGCGCTCCAGTATGGCAAGGAGCACAGTGTGGACAAGCAACAGCAGTTTAATTCCAGCATTTTAATAAAAGTGGCATAACTTGTGGCACAGAAACTTGCCAGGGTAGACATACCCTTAGTCCTGAATGTAGAATCAAAGTAAAATTAATCCTACCAAAAGATCAAAGTTACTCTAAGGTCAGGGACATATGAGGCTTGAGGTGAAATTCAAATTGTTGGTTTACAGCTGATACTAGGGGTTTTAGGCATTTTTGGTTCTTTTGAGTGAACTACAAAGAGTAACACTCCCCACTCACACAGCACTATGGATTTGGGAATTCTGATGTAACTAACAAGTTAAGTTCTCATTTAAGTTATCTTATATCAGAACAGATTGGAGCATTTGTTATCAAATCGGACTGTTTTCTATAGTTACAGACATAAATAGCTCATTTTCAGAAATATACGTATGGGCCAAATTCTATTCCATTACTTTGGGGTTGAATGGTTGTAAATGAGCAGAGTAGTAATTATGACTAGCATAATTTGAGCTCATTCCCAAAACTGTGTATATGTTTTGGGGAATGCCTTTTCCTTTTATACATACATAACATAAGACCATAAGAATGGTCATACTGTGTCATACCAAAGGTCCATCCAGCCCAGTATCCTGTCTACGGACAGTGGCCAATGCCAGGTTAAAATGAACATGACTTTTTTAAAAATGTTCTTACTTATTTCATTGTTCTTTGTGTATGTTTTACAAATAGGATGTGATGTTTTGAGTATGCTTCAGGGTTCACTAGTTTGTATAATGTTTTTTATTTTCTGCAGGAAAAGCATGTCAAGGTGATCTCTGTGGGTGGTTAATATTTTCTGGAGTTTATTCTTCAACCATGAAATTATGCAAAACTGGCACGCTTGGTGATGTGATGTCTATTTTTATATATTTATAATATAAAATTGGTGGAAGAAAGCACCAGTGTACTATTTACTGTTCATTCAAATTACGTTTGTTTAGTCTGGAAAAGAGAAGACTGAGGGTATGTCTACACTACAAGAGTAGTTCGATTTAACTTAGGTCGAATTTGTGGATTCGACCTTATGAATTCGAATTTGTGTATCCACACTAAGGACACTAATTCAACTTTGTGAGTCCACACTAACGGGGCAAGCGTCGACATTGGAAGCGGTGCATTCTGGGCAGCTATCCCACAGTTCCCGCAGTCCCCGCTTCCCATTGGAATGCTGGGTAGAGCCCCCAATGCCTGCTGGGGGAAAAATGTGTCGAGGGTGGTTTTGGGTAACTGTCGTCATTCAACCGTCACTCCCGCCCTCACTCCCTGAAAGCGCCGTCGGGAAATCTGTTACCGCACTTTTCTGGTCAGTGACAGCGCGGACACCACAGCACTGCGAGCATGGAGCCTGCTGCGATCATCGCTGCACTTATGGCCGTTGTCAACTCCTCGCACCTTATCGTCCACCTCTTCCACAGTCAGCTGCTGAGAAATCGGGCGAGGAGGCTCCGGCAGCACGATGAGGACATGAAGTGTCAGAGTGGCACAGACCTCTCACAAAGCACGGGATCCCGCGCCGCGGAGATCATGGTGGCAGTGGGTCATGTTCATGCTATGGGATGGCGATTCTGGGCCCGGGAAACAAGCACGGACTGGTGGGACCGCATAGTGCTGCAGGTCTGGGATGAATCACAGTGGCTGTGAAACTTCAGGATGCGTAAGGGCACTTTCCTTGAACTGTGTGACTTGCTGTCCCCTGCCCTAAAGCGCCAGGACACCCGGATGCGAGCAGCCCTGAGTGTGCAGAAGCGAGTGGCCATAGCCCTCTGGAAACTTGCCACGCCAGACAGCTACCGGTCAGTAGCGAACCACTTTGGCGTGGGCAAATCTACCGTGGGGGTTGCTGTGATGCAAGTAGCCCACACAATCGTTGACCTACTGCTCTCAAAGGTAGTGACCCTGGGAAACGTCCAGGTCGTCATAGATGGCTTCGCCGCGATGGGATTCCCAAACTGCGGTGGGGCTATAGATGGCACTCACATCCCTATCCTGGGACCGGCCCACCAGGCCAGCCAGTATATTAACCGAAAGGGCTACTTTTCAATGGTGCTGCAAGCACTGGTGGACCATAGGGGACGTTTTACCAACATCTACGTCGGGTGGCCGGGCAAGGTTCATGACGCGCGTGTGTTCAGGAACTCTGGTCTGTTTAGACGCCTGCAGGAAGGTAGTTTCTTCCCGGACCACAAAATAACTGTTGGGGATGTGGAGATGCCTACAGTGATCCTCGGGGACCCAGCCTACCCGCTAATGCCCTGGCTCATGAAGCCAGGACAGTGACAAGGAGCTCTTCAACTACCGGCTGAGCAAGTGCAGAATGGTGGTGGAGTGTGCTTTCGGACGTCTCAAGGGGAGATGGAGGAGCTTACTGACTCGCTCGGATCTCAGCGAAACCAATATCCCCATTGTTATTGCAGATTGCTGTGTGCTGCACAATCTCTGTGAGAGCAAGGGGGAGACCTTTATGGCGGGATGGGAGGTTGAGGCAAATCGCCTGGCTGCTGATTATGCTCAGCCAGACACCCGTGGGATTAGAAGAGCCCAGTGGGAAGCGCTGTGCATCCGGGAGGCTTTGAAAGCTAGGTTCCTCAGAGAGCAGGGTAACCTATGACTGTCCAGTCTCTTTACAGAGAAGCTGAACCTGCCCCTGTTTCAGTTACTATTGACTTTTTTCAGCGGTTACATACCCCATTCTCCAGGTTTCCCCCCTTCCAACAGACGTTTAAAAATAAAGTTATTGGAACATTTTTAATTAACAAAGTTTTCTTTACTAACAAATTCGCGTTAAAGGGTTCAAACAGGGACGCAGACTGTGGTGGGTACGGTGTGCAGTGATGTACAGACCGCTTCTACACTCGAGGACTGACAGGCTCCTGCTCCTACAGCGGTCTCTGGGGGGGAGGACGGTTACAGGAGGGTGTGCAGGAAGGGGTGGGTTTGCAGGAAGGGGTGAGGGGTGTGTGGGAAGGGTGAGTAGGTGTAGGGGGATGATGGCTCTGGCTGGGGCTCAGGGCATCGGAGAGGTTCATGGCTAGGGTGGAAGGGCATGGTAAGGGCAGCCTGCCTTGCCATTTGTGGATGCCAGGCGCTCGGACCCTGGGGCAGCATACACCTCCCAGACTGACCTGGGGCAGCAGACACCTCCCAGAGTGACCCGGGTGCCTAGTGACTGCACTCTGTGTGTGACCTGCTGTTGATCCTGCCCCCATGTCTGTACCCTGGTAATGGTGGCTGTCCTATGCAATTAACAAACCCCTATCTTCCCTTCACACAAAGTCTTCTGCAAAGAAACATGACGGAAACAGTAATGAACAGCAAACTATTTTTAATACTCAACTACACAGTTGGGGGATGAAACTAGGATTTGGGATCGGGTGAGCCAGGAAGGGAAGCAATTCTCATACTTTAGGGAATGAGAGCTGTTTGGTACATGAGCGCTCTGCTGGGGTGGAGTGACAGTTTTCACGGCCCCTAGCGCCCCTCCTTCTTGTGATTTTGGGTGAGTGGGGGACAGGACTTTGGCGGGGGAGGGCGGTTGCAGATACAGTTCAGGGGGGCTCTCTGCTCCTGCCTGCGGTCCTGCAGAACATCCACAAGGCGCCGGAGTGTGTCCGTTTGCTCCCTCATTAGTCCAAGCAGCGTTTGAGTCGGCTGCTGGTCTTCCTGCTGCCACCTGTCCTCCCGTTCGCTGTGTGAGCGCTGCTGCTGAGAGAGGGTCTCCCTCCACTGGCTCTGCTGGGCCGCCTCGGCTCTGGAGCAGGCCATCAGTTCAGCGAACATCTCGTCCCGAGTCTTTTTCTTTCGCCACCTAATCTGCGCCAGCCTCTGTGAGGGGGATGCCGGGGCTGTTCGGGAAAGAGCCGCAGCTGTGTGATGGGAAAAAGGAAATGATTTCCTTGCAAAGATACATGTTTGCGAACAGTGAACACAGTCTACTCAGTTTCTGTGAACAACACCATACAGGGCACCTATCTCATGTGCTCTCAGGACAAGTTCGAATTTTCGGCATTCGCTTTCATTGCCTGGGGTCTTGCACTGGAGATCGGACAAGCGGGGCAGGACAGCAGAATCCGTGTAGCAGCCAGGCCTGGTAAGCCGTAAACTTTAGGCTGCTTAACAGTTAATGGATAGCAGTGCCCTCCTGCTGCAGGCAATCTGGAAAGCATAAAGTCTGACCCTGTTCCAGCCCCTCGCGGCTGTCCCCGGGAAAGATCCCTGTATGCTTTTCCTCTGCAGCCTCCACCAGGTGGCTGTTAAATGACGGTCATTGTTATGCAAAGGAAAAGTCAAGCATTCACAATAGTAACATCACAGTAATTCCCCTAATTAGATGCAGCAGTCGCCGAGCGAGATCACCCTGAGGCAGGTCACTAGGAGAGACAGAGAGCGCATGCTGCGTGAATCCCTGCACAGACCAGGGCCCTATGCTGCCATGCTGGTCGAGGCAATGCTCCCACTGTACCTCAGGATGGCCTGGCGCGGAAGAGTGTGCTTCCACGGAGCACCCAATAAGGCACCTCTCCCCAGGAACCTCCTGCGGAGGCTTTTCGAGTACCTCTACGAGAGCTTCGTGGAACTGTCCCAAGAGGATTTCTGTTCGATCCCTATATGTATTGACCTTCTTTTCATATAGTTTTTATTCCTGTTTTTTAAAAAATAAATGTTTACATGTTTATAGCACTTACCGACTGATCCTTCCCCTGATTCAGAGTCCGGGTTAACGGCCGGGGAGGGTTGGTAGGGGATCTCTGTGAGGCTGATGAAGAGATCCTGGCTGTCGGGGAAAGCAGTATTGTAAGCGCTGTCGCCTGCCTCGTCCTCCACAAACCCTTCCTCATCTTCCCCATCGGCGAACATCGGCGAGAAACTGCCCGTCGACACTATCCCATCCTCAGAGTCCACGGTCACTGGTGGGGCAGTGGTGGCAGACCCACCGAGAATGGCATGCAGTGCCTCGTAGAAGCGGCATGTCTGGGGCTGGGCTCCGGAGCGTCCGTTTGCCGCTTTGATTTTTTGGTAGCCTTGTCTCAGGTCCTTGATTTTCACACGGCACTGTGTTGCATCCCGGCTGTATCCTCTGAGTGCCATGGCTTTGGAGACCTTCTCGTAGGTCTTTGCATTCCGTTTTTTGGAGCGCAGCTCCGAAAGCACAGACTCATCACCCCACACAGCGATCAGATCCAAGACTTCCCGGTCAGTCCATGCTGGGGCCCTCTTTCTACTCTAAGATTGCATGGACTCCTCTGCTGGAGAGCTCTGCATCGCTGCCAGTGCTGCTGAGCTCACCCCGATGTCCAACCAGGAATTGAGATTCAAACTGGCCAGACAGGAAAAGGAATTCAAATTTTCCCGGGGCTTTTCCTGTATGGCTGATCAGAACATCTGAGCTCAGACTGCTGTCCAGAGCGTCAACACAGTGGTGCACTGTGGGATAGCTCCCAGAGCTACTAAGTTCGATTTGCATCCACACCTAGCCTAATTCGACGTAGCCATGTCGAATTTAGCACTACTCCCCTCGTCGGGGTGGAGTACCGAATTCGAACTAAAGAGCCCTCTAGGTCGAACTAATTAGCATCCTGGTGTGGACGGTTGCACGGTTAAATCAAATTAATGCTGCTAAATTCGACATAAACTCCTAGTGTAGACCAGGCCTGAGAGGGGACATGATAATAGTTTTCAAGTACATAAAAGGTTCTTAAAAGGAAAAGAGAGAAACGTTGTTCTCCTTAACCTCTGAGGATAGGACAAGGAGCAGTGGGCTTAAATTGCAGCGAGGGTGGTTTAAGTGGGACATTAGGAAAAACTTCCTAACTGTCAGGGTGATTAAGCACTGGAACAAATTGCCTAGGAAGGTTGTGGAATCTCCATCATTGGAGATTTTTAAGAGTTAGACAAACACCTGTCAGGGATGGTCTAGATAATACTTAGTCCTGCTACGAATGCGGGCGACTGAACTAGATGACCTCTTAAGGTCCCTTCCGGTTCTATGATTCCATGATTCTTGGGTGTGAAAATGAAAGTGGTGTTGGCAGGATTAATTAATTTATCACTCCCATTTTGTGCCCATTGATTATGCCTATGAGAAATTGGTATGATGGCTTAGGTTCTAATTGCCGGTGGCAGTACCATGTAATGTAACATTTTTTTTTAAATGTGTTGATTAAAGGCACAGTAAAACCTTGCTAATGTTTGGGAAAGCTATTTCAAACTGCTGATTTTTGCAGATTAGCAAGGAAACAAACAGAAATGAACAACACTTCTGATTTGCGCAATGGGCTCAGAATGTTTTTGCTACTTTTGCAACTGAAAGAAGGGTTTTTTTAAACAATTGTTCAGAGCAACATTTTAAAATAAATATATGTGAAAAGGTTAACAAATCAAATCAAAATGACTGGAATAGTCAAGGGCAAGTAATACCATTTATTAGAAAATAGGTATTTTAAAAAAATGCCAGGACAATCAGCAAAATAAAATGTATAAAGCATAGTCACACAAAAAAATAAAGGTGGAACAGGCAATGCCAATTTGTGTAAAACATAATTGAGGAAAGTTTTTAAAAAGGAATATTATAGTAGGCAACGGCAATTTTATAAACTACATATTGAAAGCAAAACTAACAAACTGAGAAAATAATTGTAACTAACAAGTTATATGTCTACTATCATACTGATTGCTCTCCTTATATATTGTATCCTTTCTCCTAATCTTTTTTCTGTTTTTGTCTTTTTAAGAGGCTATGGCTTCCTATGTATTTATGCAACATCTAGCACAATGAGACCTCAATCCCAGTTGGTGCCAATGGTTGCTTCCCTAGTGCAAATTAAAAGTAAACAATAATAACCTTGTTCAAATGCTAGTGTGGGTGATTTAACATAAAGTTAGAATTAAAATGGACATCCAGGTTCCTAAGGAGATGAATGGACACTTGAGATGAAATTAGTGCCTGGAATAGAATCCTGGCCATTGGGATTAAGTAGAAAAATTTCATCCTTATCTTGTTTCAATAGCAGAGATTTTGGACATATCAAGCATGAAATATGTGCTAGACACCAGTAGGTGTGGTAGCTCATGTAATCTGAGAGGGTTGAAAAAGAAGGATAGATGAGACTATCCTTGGTCATGTGATCAAACAAGATTAGTCTAGTAATAATATCAAACCCCGACCAGTGATCTTTGCATTATCTGACAAAGTACAGTAAAGGAGTGATCAGAAATGTTAAACCCCTGTGAGTAGTACCGTGAAAACTAAGGCCAAGTCTACACTATAAATTTATATTGGTATAAATATGTCACTCAGAGATATGAAAAATCCACACCCCTGAGCTTGTTTAGTCTGCAGAAGAGAAGAGTGAGGGGGAATTTGAGAGCAGCCTTCAACTACCTGAAGGGGGGTTCCAAAGAGGTTGGAGCTAGGCTGTTCTCAGTGGTGGCAGATGACTGAACAAGGAGCAATGATCTCAAGTTGCAGTGGGGGAGGTCTAGGTTGGATATTAGGAAACACTATTTCACTAGGAGGATGGTGAAGCACTGGAATGGGTTACTTAGGGAGGTGGTGCAGTCTCCATCCTTAGAGGTTTTTAAGGCCCAGCTTGACAAAGCCCTGGCTGGGATGATTTAGTTGGTGGTGTTCCTGCTTTGAACAGGGGATTGGACTAGATGATCTCCTGAGGTCTCTTCTAACCCTAATCTTCTATGATTCTTTACCAACAGGAGAGCTTGTCCCGCTGACATAGCTACCGCCTCTCATGGAGGGGGATTAACTACACTGATGGGAGAAGCTCTTCTGTTGTCATAGTAGCATCGTCACTAAAGTGCTACAGCCATGCACTACATTGGTTCAGCTGTAGCACTGCAGTTCTTAATGTAGACTTGCCATGAGGCAATGCATCAGTGCAACAGTGCCCCTTCTGGCCAAATGTGGTGCAACCCCCGGGCTCACATTGTGTAGTGGGGCTGTCAGTCTATTCCTGGTACCCAGCAGTCTGAAAACCCTTTCTTCACTCTCAAGTCTCTCAGGGAGCTAGTAGGGGAACCTAGGCCCACCCACTCCACTGGGTTCCAGCTCAGCGCTCTTGAGCTAAATAAGCAGGATCAGGGTTCTTTGACTCTGACTGTGCCCTGAACTCCTTATTACCTTCCCCTGGGTCTCTGTAGGATCTCCAGCCTGTCGGTCAGTTTGTCCTCCTTTTGGGCTGTTGTCTCTGGGCAGCTCTTTAGTAGCTTGCTGGCAGGAGTTTAATTCTCCAGCCTGCTCACTCCTCTGGTAGCCACCCCAACTTTATGCTTCCCAGCCCATCCCTCGGCCCACGCCTCTTGCCGCAGTCTGGCCTGGAGCAGCGAACCACAGCTAGTGGGAGCCATGATCGCCTGAACCTGCGGACGCGGTAGGTAAACAAACCGGCCCGGCCACCAGGGGTCTTACCTAGAGTTTGAAGACATTATAAGCCTGTTTCAGAATTAATCTGGTGGAGTCTTCTTAATGCATTATAAGTATCTGCAGCACATAGTTGCAGGTTTTGCAAATATATTACTTGATTGCACTGAGAATCATAGGGTTTCCACCTTTCTAACTGCTGATAACTGGACTCCCGAGGCCCTACCCCCTTCTCAGCCTCTCCCCTGAAGGTCCTGCCCCCATCGCTTGCTCCTCTTTACCCTTTCCCCCTGTTGCTTGCTGGATTGTCTTCGCCTCTCTCCCCTCACCCATCCGGGCTCCCTCTGCTCCAGTGCTGGGACAAGGAGCCTGCCTGCAGGTAGAAGGTGACCCAGCTGAGCAGGGGCTGGTGTGGGTAAATGACCTGGCGCCTGCTCCCCCCTCACCCTTGTCCCACGGTAACCAGACTTTTGGTGTCTGGTCAGTACATATGACCAGACACTGCCAGATCCTCTTTTTGACTGGACTTTCTGGTCAAAAACTGGGCACCTGGCAACTCTAAATTTTACCCAGACACAGAAGCCAAAAACTGGATTGTCTGGGTAAAACTTGGACAAGTGGCAACCCTAGCATCATGAGCTCAGAAATGGTCCTCTAAGTGAGAAATATCAGGAGTCATAACAAGGCAGCAGATCCTGTTTCAGAAGTTCTTGTGTGTCTACATTTCTAATTGTGTCTAGGCAGAAAATTGGTTTCACTCTAGAGTTAATCAGATCATGCTAAGATTTTAATAACTTTATTTAACACCCATCACATTTATCATTCTGTACATGCACATTCTGTACATCCAGTACGGAGTTGGAAAATATCAGTCTGCCTGTATTGATGATCTGTGGTGTCAGGATCATTAGGATACAAAAATGGTATGGTATGACTAGCAGAGGATGTGTATTTGGCACTTTATTTTGAGGGAGAAAGAGAGCAGTTAAATATGCTATTGTACGGAAGCAGCCTTCTCTGAGATAGGTAAAGATTGGAGAGAGCTTGCAGCTTTTGAAGCATTGAGTTGCTGCCGGAAGACATAGCTGAAAAGGCGCTGAAAAGATTTCTCGTGTCCTTATACAAGCAAGTTTGATTCCACACCTCCAGCTTTAACCTGCAGTTTTGGCTTACCAACATCACCTACCTTTTATTTCATGTGCAATCTTATTTTTTTGTGCTCCATTTCCAGTCCCCATTAAGTGTCTTCATTTTTTTCAAAAGCCTAGTTTCTGGCTTTTGGTTCTTTTGGGGAGACTGAATGCATGGGTGCTGCTACCTATAGAGCAGTAATAGAAATCTTCCAACCTCATGGCAGAATACTTCTCCTGGAATGAGACTGAAGAGAAAAAAAAAATCTTGCATTGAAACACAATTTGCTACATATCTACACAAAAGCAGAAAAAAAAGGATATATAGTCCATTATTGCCACTGGCCTACAAAAGTTTTTTCAGTTTCTTAACTTCAACTTTACAGTTTTTCCTTTCCATCTAAGCACTTAAACAGAACACTGTGGCACAAGTTGAGAATAAAAATATTAAAAGTGAAATGAATACGTTTCCTGATAATGTTGTTTTTCATCTTAGACCTTAGAAATTTTGCCCTATGGAAAGGAAAAGCTTCATAAAGGAGGTATCTAACTTATTTAGGTATACTGAAAGAAGTATTTTTAACTACTGGGCAAAACCGCAAAACTGTATTTTCACATTATATGGTAGTTTAGTATGAGTGAATTACAGTCAAACAATGTAAGTCACCATATGACAGTACTTTTGATCCTCTTCACATATATTATGGAGGTGATCTAGTAGTTCCATAATTAAAGTTGCATTGAGATTAGCATTTATTTTGGAATAAAATCTGTTTTACACGTTAATGATTGAATTTAGCTTTTCAAAAGAGAAAACAATTTTTCATAATTTTTTTGGGTCAAAGATTGACTGACTTTGAAATGAGACCTTTTTTGAAATTTGTCTCGCAAGTCAGTCTATGGTCAGCAAAGACTGTATGATCTAGCCGGAATGTGACAACTCAAAGGTAGGTATATCAATAAGAGGTGCATGTTTGCTCAGTTATTGGGATGAACAGGAAGTGACATGAGGCCCTGGTATGGTGTATGTATAAGGTAACTGTGAGAAAATAAATGGATGAGATATGGAATCTGATGGGAGAGAAGTAATTTATAGCGTCAGGGACAGCGAGAGGGTAAGGTACAAAAACAGGGAGAGGAAGAACTCGGTATTTTGGATAAGGTCGAGATAAGCACCCATACTTCGGGAGGTTTATCTGAAAAGATTTAACTGTCACTATAATTGCTTAGTAGTGAAGACCCCTGCAAAAACAGAGTGCAAAATCTGCTGGATGTGGCCTGTTCTTTTTTTGTGCTTGGGAAGCTGTGAGAGTATGCAGATCTAGGGTTATTCAAGGGCACAACTTCCCTTGCAATTTAATGGCTTCTTTTGTATTTAATAGATTTCTTTGATTCCAGAAAGTATCTTACAGAACGTTTTGAATATTAGATTTTAAAGTCCAAACCTTGCTTGCCTGAGCCAGGCAAATAGCCTTATTATAGTCAACAGCGTCAGCAAGACTCTTTCCCTGAGTCAGGCAAGCTGGCTTTGACCCTAATTATTAATTACTTTTTCATTGGAAAATGCCATTAATCAAGGTATGTGAGAGTGTGGCATACCTGGATAAACAGCAAAAATCCAGATTCTGGAGTCTGCAAAATGCTCCATAAAGCACAGGATTTTCAAAAGTGCTCAGTGCTCAGCTAACTCTGTTTCCATTGAAATCAATGGGATTTTTCCATTGACTTAATGGAGAGAAGAGTTAGGCCAATGCTGAGCTCTATTGAAAATCTCACCCTTAATATAATTTGATAGAAGCTCTATTAATAACTCTCAAGCTGCCCTTTGTGCTGTATCTGACAGCTTTTAACATAAGGACAGCAGCAGTACACAACATAGCTGTTTTGTCTTTCATTGGAAAGCTCGGCTAGCTTTACATCAAGGACAGCAGGAGCTGGGGTTAGATAAAGCTCTTAGGCGCTGAATCTAACTGCTGCCCTGTGCGGCCTTTGCCTGCAGCTGCCAGCAGAAACTTCCCCCAAGGCCCTTGTTGCACCAGAGACCAGAGCAACAGGGGATGGATTTAAATAAATGCTTCATAACATCAGCAGCCCCATGACACGAGCATAACTTTAATCTTCTTGCTTTTACCTGTGACATCGGCACATTGCTGCTTGCCCTTCTCACCCTCTTTATCTCTTCCTCGTTCCATTTTCTTGGAACCCCCATTTATTCCTCTTTCCCTTCCATTATTTGTTGGTCCTCCTTCCCTCCTGCTTTTTCTTCTCAAGTACTTCATCCTTCCTTCCTAATTCCAGTATTCCCACTGTCACTGAATTTAACTCACCTGCATCTCTTCATTTTTCTTTTTGTCCTAGCTGCTGATGACAGCTGTCTAAAACCTGCTTACTTTCTTTCTTCTCTTCTGTCTTTTTTGTCCTCTACATGCTCCCTCCATTACCATTTCTTATGTGCTGTTCTCTCTAATCTTAATCAGAGAACTTCCCCAGTTCTAAAAATAACCCATTGAAAATTGGGAAACAGAGATCTGTTTCTTACGTAACATTTTCACTCCATACATGTCTGGTAGTTTGGTAGTACAGTTTGAAATTAATTCACTGTAGTGTAATCCCTTTTTAGAGAGCTTCCCACTATTGTGGCAATGTTTATTAGTTTTATATTTTGTTCTCTGTTTGGAGCAAGGTATGGGGGGATAGTTTTGAGATACATGTAATCACCTTTTATAATGTCTTGACTCATTTTTAAACTGTGTATTTATAACTGTATTATGCTGTTGTATAATTATTATTAATATAGCAAAGAGCTTTGAAACATGTTTTGGGGAGTTTGGATCAGAAACATTTATAGCATCATAACTATTCTGTAGGGTATCAGTGAAGTACCTAGAACTCTGCTGAGGCTGTATAAGTAGTAAGTAAATAATTTCTAGCAATATTTACAGTATAGTATTTATTGTTGGGTTCAGATAAAGAATAATGTGGTGGCATTTGTTTCTCTTACCGTTTGGTCTTGGGGGAGAAAAAAAGTACAGACATCTGCAAAAGTAATTTGTAGTTGGTTGAGAGGTTGGGATGGGGAGACAGCTGGTTTTTAGCTCTGCCGTCATCGGTAAGTGCCACTCCATTGAATGCGAGATGCTATACAGAATTTCAGAGAACAAGGAGATTTGACTATTGAGCCAAAAAAAAGCAGCATAAACAAAATAGTTCAAAGATATCATCATGTTACCATAGTGATATGAACATTTTGGTTGCTGTGATCAAAAAAAAAAAAACCTCTCTGTCTCCTACAAGGAGACTAATGGCACACTGAGATCTGGAAACTAAAAGATTAATTCATTTAAAAAATATATTACAAGATGAATTTCCTGTGAAACTTATATGTGAGTCTATGTGCATTTGATATGCCTGATTTGGAGGGGAAAAAATCCTGTTCTACATGTGTGCATTGTGGACTATGATTGAGAGCTTAAACAGGCATTCAGATGCTTTTGACAAACAAGGAAATTGAATATGGACAATGGGAAAATATTCATTTCCCCCATGTTTTAAATAACTATTTGTGTGAATCCCAGTCCAGTGGCCATTGAAGTCTATATAAAGACTCCACTTCAGTGGTCATTGGATCAGGCCCATGTTCCTGGGTGGACTTTTCCTGGGATATTATTTATTAAGTTTTAAGAAGTTCGAATTTAGCTACACTGCAACAGGCAAAGTGAGTGATGTCACTGGAGAGAGCTATTCATGTCATATACTTTTGCTGATGAAACTTTTACCTACTATGCTGCTTTCGCCATATATTGTTCAGTCATCCCTCTTTTTTTAAATAAATGTTAATATTTGGAAAGCAAAAATGTGTAGCTTAGCCTATAAATATTTTCCTGTATTTATTTTTATACTGAATTTGTACAGTGCCCTGAGGTGTTTGCATGAAGGCCATTTCATTCAAATAAATTTGATTGATAGAAGAAAGTCACAAAATGTGAGCATAAGAAATAGGAAAATGTTTTTATCCTGGAAAATCTATTACTTTTAAAGTGTAAAAGCTCCTCACATTCCCATTATATTTTGATTTGTGAATTTCTTATGGAAGATGGTCTGTATTTCATGGATACCATGTTCATCTTATGGTGAAGGAGGTTGCTATGGGAATTGCTTTACTCATTTATTATGAGAGTTAATGCAGAAATGAGAATCTGCATAAATGGCTAGATTAACTTGTGCCCCTCATTTTGTTCAGAATTTATTTCTTATCTATTAAATAGGCTAAATTCATTCCTGCCAAATGTTTCTTTATGAATAACTAGTTTTTGTTGTTTTGAAACCCAAAGTGCATAGTTTTCTCTCTCTGCTTTGTCTTCTATTGTTGGAGCTACATCCGTAGGCTTTTTGTTGGGAAGGGTGGTGGTGTGAAGAGCTCCTTACTACAAACAGTGTGGGATTGTGGGAAAGTTTGATTAAAACTTATAGAAGTCCCCACCTTTGTATTTACCCTAAAATCACAATTAATCAATCTTTACATATTGGACAATGTCAAATGGAGTGCAAGTCTTGAATTATTGTATGAGATAGTTCCTCCTCAAATGTATATAGGTAATGGCTGGAACTTCATAGAGTCTAGTTAGAAAGGCAACAGACATATTTGGATTATGAAGCATATATCACTAGCTTTTGGTCCCGGGTGTATACAGCACCTAGCACAATGGGGTTCTGCTTTATGACAGGGGCTCTTAGCCACTGCAGTAATACAAATAATAATGATGATGATGATAATAATAATAATAATTGTCTAAGGTTCTTATTCTAAGGGCTACATTCAAACAGAAACTCACCCTCATTGAATCCAACTAAGGGAAAAGTAGCTGTAGAACAGTCAGTCACTATATCCACATGGAAATAATAAAAAATATAACTGCTCTTATGCATGTACAGTTGGAAAAGAATAAATTACTCATTCAGGTTTTCTTCTTCATAAAAGATTGTGTAATTAGGTACGTACATATACTACAAATGTGTTTTTTTTAAAAAAATCTGATTTTGGTGTTGCAAGTGATTTGTGTAGAAAACCAGTAGAACTGGATTTATACTGTATCATTTTTTGAATGGTTTTATAATGCTCTTGCATAGCATTTTTGTTTCACAATAGACAGCTCCTACTCTGAAAGTGTTGGAAGTCTCTCTGATTGTAGTTAGCCTCAGGGCTCATACTACCAAAAAGAGAGAGAATTAATTTTTTGATTATATGGGTAGATTACAGATGCTAAATCTTAATATAAATATGCACAAAATTGCATCTGTATTTATCTTATCTGTGTAAATCTCAACTCAAGTCCTCACTTTGTCAAACAGACACACTGAGAAATCCTCACCCAAATCGTTAGCAGATTAACAAAAGTAGTCTATCCTGTCTTCTTTGATGTATAGGTATGTGCATATTAGGCTGGTTGTTTACATTTCAAGGGAGCAAAGGATAATTTATGAAAAATATATGACAAAGCTTATTTTGAGGGGATAATACTGCACAATGTTTTTATTGTTACTGAATCAGATCTTTGTATCACAATGTATGATCCTTTGCTGACTGTTTGAAAACATACTGTTTATCTCATTTGCACAACTACAAACACACTGTGTTTTCTCTCTCTCCTCCCTCCCTCCCTCCCTCTCACAAAGGCATGCACTCTCATGCACATCTGGACATTCTCACAAAATCACTTAAAACCTGTTTCTCATGGACCCCAGAGAACTACCCCATGCTGTAATTAACTCAGTCCTCCTGATTCAGCCCCCTGACTCTGTCACACTTTCTCCTCCATTCATCATCCATGTGTCACTTGCCACTCTGTTTACTCACTCCAAAATCAGTCACCGGTCCATTCTCCAACTCCAACTCATCAGTTCTTCCAGCCCAAACTCATCAGCTTTCTTTTCTTCCTTTCCCTGTAATAGTAGAGTGATAGTAAAAGAATGAACATGTCATAGATCAGAATAGCATAGGTTTAATACCTCTGTCACACATGGCATAGGTCAGAATCCACTAAAATCAGTGCTAATATTGCATCTTTTTTGTTGACGATAATCAAATGTGAATAAATCAAAATAACAATAGCAAATTAATACAATCAACAATTCAGATTCATAGATTCCAAGACAAGGAGCCATTGTGATAATTTAGTCAGACATGCTATATAACACAGGCTACAGAACTTTCCCAAAATAATTCCTCAACCATATATTTTAGAAAAACATCCAATCTTGATTTAAACATTGCTGGTGATGGAGAATCCATTACAACTTTGGGTAAATTGTTCCAATGGTTAATTACCCTTACTGTTAAAAATCTATGCCTTTTTTCCAGTCTGAATTTGTTGAGCTTCTACTTCCAGTCATTGGCTGGTGTTATACCTTTCTCTGCTAGATTGAAGAGCCCATTATTAAATATTTGTTCTCCATGTAGGTACTTATGGACTGTAATCAAGTCACCCCTTAACATTCTGTTTGTTAAGGCTAACTAGATTGAACTCCTTGAATCTATTACTATAAGACATGTTTTCTAATCCTTTAATCATCCTTGAGGCTCTTCTCTGAACCCTCTTCAATTTATCAACATCCTTCTTGAATTGTGGACACCAGAACTGGACACTGTATTCCAGCAGTGGTCACACCAGTGCCAAATACAGAAGTAAAATCATCTCTGTGCTTCTGCTTGAAATTCCCCTGTTTATGCATCCAAGGATTGCAATAATCCTTTTGGCCACGACATCACACTCGGAGCACATGTTCTGCTGATTATCCACCATGACCCCCAAATCTTTTTCAGAGTCACTGCTTCCCAAGATAGAGTTCCCCATCCTATAAGTTTTGCCTACGTTCTTTGTTCCCATACATTTACATTCAGCTGTATTAAAATGTGTATTGTTTGCTTGAACCAAGTTTACCAGGTACTCTAGATCATTCTGAATCAGTGACTTGTCCTCTTCATTATTTATCACTCTCCTAATTTTTGTGTCATCTGCAAACTTTATCAGTGTTTTATGTTTTCTTGCAGGTCATTGACAACAATTTTAAATAACTTAAGGCCAAGAACAGATCCCTGTAGGACCCCACTAGAAACCGTTAATGGTTACGTTTTCAGGCCTATCAGACAGTTTTAAATCCATTTAATATGTGGTATGTTAATGATATAGCTACTATAATCCCATTCTTAGGGTATGGCTACACTTGCAGCGCTTTGAAGTGCGAGTGTGGTCACGGCGCCAGCGCTGGGAGAGAGCTCGCCCAGCGCTGCAGGTACTCCACCTCCCCGAGGGAATTAGCTTACAGTGGGGCAGTGTTTACACTGGCGCTTTACAGCGCTGTAACTTGCTGCGCTCAGGGGTGTGTTTTTTCACACCCCGAGCAAGAAAGTTGCAGCGCTGTAAAGCGCCATAATGGCCAAGGCCTTAGATCCAGGAGACTGGTTTATCACCCTCGACCTCCAGGATGCCTCCTTTCATGTGGGTATCTGTCCATCCTTCAGCATTTCCTCCATTTTACCATTGTCTCAGAACACTACCAGCACTGAGTCCTTCCGTTTGGGCTCTTCGCAGCTCTGAGAGTCTTTATGAAGCTTCTCTCAGCAGAAGCGGCTCATTTCAAATAAATGGGACATAGCAATAGTCTCATATTCTGGACAATTGGCCTTCAGAGGTTGATCGTCTCTAGAGGTCCAGTTAGCAACCTTCAAGGTTCTAGCTCAGTTTCAGTCTCTGGGCTTTCACATCAATTGGAAGAAGTCTACATGGACCCCAGTCTAAAGAATAGACTTTGTCCAAGCCGTTCTAGACTCCGTAAGTGCTAGAGCCTATCTCCCGAAATTGAGATTTTCCATTCTGTGCGATACAACACATCCTGTAAAAAAAAATGCAAGGGCCTTCCTACAACTCTTGGGCCACATGGAGGCTGTGTTCATCATGCCACATGCAAGCCTGCACCTCACGTGTCTTCACATATTGCTAAGGGCTGCATACGCTCCAAACAGACACCATCTCTCCAAATGCATCACAGTACCTCAAAGTTCTGGACTCTCTCAGGGGGTAGAAGGACCCACTGAAGGGCTGCAAGGGCTCACCTCCCCACCCCACAAAAGATCCTCATGACAGGCACTTCTCTTGGTATGCGGGTGCTCACCTCCAAAGGGCTGCAACTCAGGGCAGCTGGTCTGCATAAGAGGTCATGCTCCATAACAGCATCATAGAACTGAGAGCAGTTTGATATGATTGCCATCACTTCCTTCACCTTTACCATCAGGATAATGCTGGACAACAGAGTAGCAATGTATTATATCAACAGACAGGGCAGAGCAAGATCCCAGTCACTAAAGCTGTGCAACTGGTGAATTTCCCATCAGATACAAATCTCAGCAGTTTGTCATCTAGGATTCCAGAATACAATTGCAGACTCCCTGAACAGAAACTTCCATCAGGGCCACAAATGGGAGTTCAATGAGTCTGTTTTCTACAGCATCTACAAAGCCAGGGGTTTCCCAGATGCAGATTTCTTTGCTACTCCAGACAACATGAAATGCCATCTTTTCTGCTCCAAGGAGGATACAGCTGCAATTCATCGGGAGATGCCCTGATAATACCGTGGCCCCATACTCAAAATTACAGGCTGACCTTCCTCTAGCTGTGATTCTCAAGACCTTCCTCAAATTGTAACAGGAAATATTAAGGATTATCCTCATAGCACCATCCTGGCCAAAAAAAGTGTGATACTCGAACCTCCTTCACCTCTCTGTGGCAGCGCTCTCCACCTTCCTCTCAGGAAGGATCTCCTATCACAGAACAACTGGGACCCTGATCTGGCCCACCCCCTACTCCTTGAACCTAAGAGCATGGTTCCTAGATGATTTTGGAGCATGGAGCTAACCTGTTTGGATAAGGTTCAGTCTGTTCTCTTTGTCTAGCAGGAAATGTAGCACTCACAAAACTTACCTGCAAAAATAGAAATGCTTCCATTCCATGTGATTTTCTTCACTCTTCTCAAGCATCATAAGTTCTGTTCTCCAAAATCCCAGACTGCATGTTAGAATTAAAGATACAAGGGCTATCAATGAGCTCAGACTACATTTGGCTGCTATTACAGCCTTCTGCTCACCCATCAAAGGCTTTTCAGTTTTTGCCCACCCCACTATGGCCAAATTCCTTAAGGACTTACACAATTAGTTTCCCCCTGTATAGAACTTGGCCCCCCAGTGGGACCTTAATTTGATTCTCAGTGCCCTGAGGAAACTTCTGTTTGAACCAATGGCTGTCTGGTTCTCTTCTCTCCCTCAAGACTTAATTGCTTATAGCTATCACTTCAGCTATAGATGGATGGGAGAGCTCGGTATGCTCATAGCAGACCTGATGTACTGCCTTCTATAGAGATAAAATTACATTGCATCCCCATCCGTAAGGTCTCTTCAGAATACCATATTAATCAAGAGATCCATCTTCCAAAGTGGTCTACTCAAAGCCTCATGTCTCCAGAGTGGAAAACAGTCTATGCACACTAGTTGTCAGAAGGGCTCTCAACCTCTACTTTGACCTTCAGGACTAAGACATTCAGGACTTTTCCTAGATTGTTTGTATCATTTGCAGAGAGGATGAAGGGGCAATCTACTCAAAGACTGTCAAAGTGGTTTTCCAGTTGCATTTTAACCTGTTAAGAATCCTCTGGGATGCATCCCCCTCATACAGTGACAGCACACTCTACTAGCACTCAGTCCAGATCTATACCTCTACTGAAAGAGGTTCCCATAACAGAAATCTGTAGGATTGCAACTTGATCTTCCATTCACACTTTTGCATTGTGTCATCTTTCCTGCTTGCAGGGATAATACTACCTTTGGTGATGCAGTCCTCCAAACCATCATGGACTTGTCTCCTCAGCATCCACCTTGTTGAGTTACTGCTCGGAAGTGTCATAGGGACAAAACACCCATAGGGACAAAACATAAGTAATTTCTCCTTACTGCTTTTGCTGCATCCCTTTGAATGACTAGTGATAGTTCTTTGCATTGATGCTACTGTGCTCTTTTTATGGGAGTTTAAAAAACACAAAAGATGTCTAGGACTGATTTGTTTTAGTCTCAAACACACACACACACACACACACACACACACACAGTATGGCAGAAGGTCACTAAGCACTAGCATGAGAGTCATAAGAGAATTCATATACATATACTAGTGGAGAGTGCGATTTTGTGTGTATTGCATACAATAAAGTATGCATTTGCAGAAAATGAGTTATCTATCACGTATGTACGTATCATGCAAGTTAAGGGCTGGTTTAACATGCACACCTAACTATTCAGACAATTTTGTTTTGTTTGCTCTGAACCTGTCTTATTTGTTCTGGTCTACTGTTTTCTCCAGTGACCCATGTCCTATTCATCTTTAGGAAATATAGCTTGAAAAATAATGATATATAAAATGCATATCAGAGACAAAGATTAATCAAATTTTATGTGAGTCGGACATACACTAAATTGCTGATGATTGGTCTTTCCGTCCTCAGCCTTTAAAATATTTCTACTAGCAGAGAGACTCCCGAGATATGAAATATTAATATTTGACTAGTGTTCTATAATTGGTACCATTTTTACTAAACCTGAATATTTCCATGACTGAACTTCTCTTTATTTAAATGGAGAATTTTTTGTCAATTTTGTTCATGAAAATCTGAAATTGTTTTCTAGGGCCTTAAAATATAAGATGTCTGAAATCTGATCTGTAATTCAAATTTGTATAAAATGAGGGGAAGGAGGGAGGAGAAAGGTAAGCATCTCAAAGGAAGCATCCATGATTTTTTTCTACATTGAGAAAAAAAAATTGTGTACAGCCCTATCAAAATAGTTCATATGCATCAGATATTACTTCACATTACTGATTGTTTAAAAATCAGGTCCACTGTTATAGTGACAAAATACAACCTTCAGCTGTATAAAAGATATTACCTCACCCACCTTGTCTCTCTAATATCCTGGGTCCAACACGGCTCCAACAACACTGCAAACAACCTTCAGCTGTCTGAGTGGTAATATAAAATAGCACATAAAAATTGGCTAATGAGATCACCTAAGTACTGAGGCCTCTTCATGGGCTCATTTCACTTTGACATGATTATAAAACATAACTATTAATTTATTTTGCATGTTCTTGTTAATTATAATGGCATCCAGTAGTGCTGCTGTAGTTAAGGCTCTCTGAGGTTTTTTTCCTATTGTGGGGATTGTCTTACTCAGGAGGTAGGGAAAGGGATATTTTCTTGTGTTTTCTTTTTTGTTTTAAATTTTTATAATTTAAAATTTGCTTTCTTTTTTAAACTATATTTTATAATATAGATTAATGCCTTGAAAATGTAACTTACAACAGCAGATACTGTGCATGTTAAAAATAACGTGTTTCTATCACTGATTTAGTGCATATGGCACATTACATGAGTATTGTACAATGTATTGGACTATGTATTGGGCAATATATTTTTAATAAAGTACAAATATGTATTGACATAATAGAAGTTATGACTTAATCCAAAGGGCTACCTTGCATTATATTTTAAAAATTGTTGATTAAAGACATTCAGTAGAATGGGAGGTTCATATGTTAGAAGGCTTCTGAAAGAGATACAGTTAATGACCCAGATCCTCAGCTGATGTAAATCAGCCGCACTTCACTGAAGCCAGTGCATCTAGGTTGATTTACTCCAGCTAAGGATCTTGCCCTATGTACTGTATGTCTCCTTAACAATAGTCGGAGTTTCAAATCATCTTGTGTAGTAGGGCTTGAGCCATGTTAGAAAATGTTTTCAAACACATTTATAACTAAACATAGGGAAACATGGTTTGCATCCACCCCTATGACCTTTGCAAACTTTGAGCCAGATTGTGAACACTTTATTGCCATGGGTGAGTACTTACTTATGCAAATAGCCCCACTGATATCAATCAGATTACTTGTGCACATATCCACTCACCAGTGGGAGTGAGGATATGCAATTTGGCCCTTTATACAGCAGAAGAGCTCACCTTTGCTCACCAGATGGGAGAGTTCTTGAGGTAAAGAAGCAATTGCCCACTGCTGCCCTCTAGTGAACTCTCCCAAACTAAGGAATGGAGCTGCTTCAGTGACTACTACTGGAATTCATTTGTGCGGGCACATGCTGAAATAATACCATAACGATTATGGGATAGAACACATACATCTAATAGTATTATTTTGTTTTATTATAGCAACACCTAGACACTCTAACTAGGCACAGATCATATAACAGAAACAAAGAATTCTACTCTGAAGAATTTACAATCTAAGATCAGAGACAACAGACAGACAAGAAGAGCACAGGCAACAATTCCTACAACACATAGGCATCATATTTGTTCATTAAAGAGATGTTATATTGTTTCTAGATACTGAGATTTGGCTTTAATTTTGAATTATCTAATAGCTTCTCCAAAAACCCTAACAGTTAACATAATTGAGGTCCAAATCCTGCCACTCTTGCTCATGTTGAGTAGTATCTTATTCCACAAGAAGTCCTTTATTTTTTTTTAATGGGTCTACTCATGTAGCAATGTACTGCCCAATGTGAGTAAAGGTGTCAGAAGAGAGAAGCTATGTGAAACAAGCTGTTGGTTCAGAGCTAAGTCTGTCTTTGCTATGTTGACAAACTTAACTATTATACATCTTAGCTGATAAGGTTTATCGTCTGTATTTAACCAGAATTTAATTTGAATTCTGTTCTGATTTCTCTACCACCTCCAATTATTGATTTATGCAGATTATTTTTCCTTCCCATGACACTATATGTTTCTTAAAATTACCCAACTTTTTGTGGTCAGAAGTGACAAGTAAATGGTACTCTGGGATCACTTACATTAATAGTTCTTGCTCAAGTGAGTGGCTCTCAGTTCCATGGAGTTCAGTAGAACTGCTTACTTGACTGGGGACAACTTGCATTAAGAAAGGTTGCCATATTAGGCCTCTGTAACTTATGCCAAAGTACTTTTAAAACATTGGCAAGTTTTTGTGAATTGCATTTGAAAGCTGTAAAGAGAATTCATATGGAAGTAGAGCCAAAATGAATTCCAACACCTCAAAGAATGGAACAAATAATATCCTTATAAGTACTGTCAACTTCTAATAAGTAAACAATCAGATTAAGGGTATACCTGCCACCTACTAAGGAGTAGAATGTGCTGGCTCAATCAGAGGGAGGATACAATAGATTTGTTGCTTAACTGAAACTACTAGAATCATTCAGGTCCATGACTGCCATAGTTTTGAGTAGACACACAAAAAGCTGATACCAAATGAGGCTTTGAAACAAAAACCAGAAACATTATGATTTTTACATCCTGATTTCAATATCTGGAAAAGCTGTAATAAAAATTAATACAAATATTTTTAAATTAAGAACAGTTTTTGTTTTTCTCAGATACAGTTTGAGGTCAGGTTTTGAAATGGATGTGAGACCTCTTTGTTTCAAAGAGTGTGAAGGTCTTCTTAAAAAAAATTCAAATATTTTTATGATATCTGTTATAGTGATGGTTCGGTCCTCAGGTCTTTGGATGAGCACTTCTTACAGATGTAACTATAACAAATGCAAACTTAGCTCCTTCATTTTTAGTTTTTTGTCCCCTGCCTTCCCCTTGCCCCCTCCCTTTTTTTTTTTAACTAGCCATAACTTATACTGGTAAGCGTCTCAGGAGCAAGCAGGCCAAGATTATGCTATATATAGGCCAGATCCTCAGTTGATATAATGCAGCATAGCTCCATTGACTTCAGGGGTATCACATCAGTTAAATCAGCTGAGGATCTGTGTGCTTTCCTTAGGGAATGATGTCTTCCTTCTTCACTTTACTCTGCTGTCCTCCTTCATCTGTTCCATTGTAGAGTCTCCCAAGTACCTGCTCTGCCAGATCTTTCTCTCTACTCTTGGTGATAGGTCCTTTTATATCTTCCTTCTCAGCAGGCCTTGTTGATACAGGCTGTACCCTCTAGACTCAGGTTACAGCTAGAACTGAATCTTGATTCCCTTTAATGTTATACTATTATGAGGGGTGGTTTAAAAAATCCAGGTGAACTGAGCTTCCTTTTAAATGGAGAACAGTAAGTCTAAACAGAACATCTTAATTAGCAGGTCATCTTAATTAATTAGCCTCTTAGAGCTGGTATGGCATCTTCTCTGTGTGTGTGTGTGTGTGTGTGTTAGTTAGTGTGTGTGTGTGTGTGTGTGTGTATATATATATATATATATACACTCTTCTTATATGTTCCATTCTATGCATCCGATGAAGTGGCCTGTAGCCCACGAAAACTTATGCTCAAATAAATTTGTTAGTCTCTAAGGTGCCACAAGTACTCCTGTTCTTTTTAAAGAGAACATTGACAATCAAGGATGGTGGAGCTTGATTTAGGAAGTTTCCTCCTTGTAGAAGCTCTGGTTAGTGATGTGCTTTGACTGTCCAGATATACTAGCATGTATAGGATAAGGTGCACAAGATTAGGTAGAGAGATTGGGCCTTTTACACACTTTAAAAAACTGCTGTCAATATACTGACTGGAATGGAGTTACTCTTTGTGTACAGTGGTGTGAGGAGGGGAACCGTCCCATTTAATTTGCACAGCCTTTGATACAATACTGTTTTATCAAACTGTCTGAATAACAGAAAACAATACCTCCCATCACTTTCCTACCAACCCTTTTACTAATCACCACATGGAAATCTGGAACTAGTTATGTAATGTGATAAAGTAAATCGGGGCATTTTGCATATAATAGATAAATATATATTAGCTACACATAGTTTTCTTTTGTTTTATCAGGCAGGTGATGCTGGAGTTGATCTCAGACACCACTCCAGTTCAAGGTTGAAATAAGGAAATCCTTTTAAGGCCTAGAAGAAGGAGGTGAGTACAGTTCAAACACTGAAAATCTATAAATGATGTTGTTTGTAGCTTTTTCCCCCCCTACCATCACTGTCCCTGGTTTACCAATCCTTGTTCAGCTGACCCCATGCTGCTTACTATGATTCACAGAGATGTATTACTACTTGTATAAAGACTAGACTGTCGAGCAAGAGGAGTTGTAAAGTGTGGCAGGAAGGGAAGGATGGCCTCCCTCTTTCCCACTCTTCATATTCCATCGCCCTCTCCTTTTTCTCATTTTTCAGCCCCTCCCACAAACCTCAGTTGCAAAATGTAAATCTTTCAGCAATTCATTTGGAAGATTGAAGAAGAGTTGAATGTGGTTAAGAGAAATTAAGAATCACTAATGATTTTTTGGCAGTAATAACCACAGTGATGCTTCAGTTATAAAAGCTGGCACATTCGTCCTATAGCTTTTGTGGAAGAAGCTGAAAAAGAAAATTATTTTGTATTTCTATGATATTTCTGTCAAGAAGCAATATATTATTTCATATGAGATGCTTTGATTACACATGGCATTTACTGTGAGTCCTTGTGTAGCAACACTTATGGAATTGTACAATTAGTTTAGTTTTGCTTTAAATAAAGAATGTTTAGAGCGCACTAAATCCCAACAAAATGATACATTCGTAATTGAAGAAAAGTATTTTGTCTTTTAAAGTTTGATTGCATACTCTTGGATATTGAGAGGTTAAAGTGGAGTTTCAGTGTATGGCTTCATGACACCAGCTGCTTGAGCAACAAGATAATTAAACTGTCTTGGTCAGAAAAATCTTGTATACTAAAATATATATTTAAAAACATTTTTAGTATGTGAATACAATGAATCCCTGTGCTTGGACATCACCGCTTTCTTGAAATACCTGTGCCCTATATTCATTTGGGAACAGACACTACTTCTTGAATTCAAGGGCCATGAGTTCACATGTCCTGATTTGTGAGATTTATGTACCCTGTGCACTAGTGCTCTCAAGATGCCTCAGACAGAGGGTCCAGCAGTTAGGGCACTATCTTTCGGATTAGGAGACCCAAATTCAATTCCATGGTTAGCTATAGAGCAAATCACTTAGAGACAATTTCTAAGATATTGTAGGGGCCTAAAATATTCAGGTAGGTGCCTAGTGGGATTATCATTGCATGTTCGGTACGTAAGTGCCTAGTGGGATTTTTGAAAGTGCTTATCTGCATCTTCAGATACCTAACTACCTTTAAAATCTGTCCCTTGGTCTCTGTGTGCTTCAGTTCACCAATTGTAAAATGGGTATAATAGTACTTCCCTGCCTCAGAAGCATCCTGGAAGGGTATATACATTAAAGATTGTGAGGCACTTCAGTAATGGTGGCTAGATAAGGACTCTAAGATAGGTAGATCTGGAAAAGCATTCAGAGGGAATTGGTATGCAAATGATAGATTATGAAACCTCCCATGTTTCTTTTAGAATTACCTATGTCTGGAACAGCCACAAGGAATTCTTTTAAGACATTCTGTGTTTCAGTTGCATATGTATTGCTGTAGACACTCTAAGGAAAGGAAGACACATACACGGTAATTTTATTAGTTGACCAACAAATTTATTTATAGATACCAAACAAAGAGCAACTGGTGCCTGACAGAAAGGAGCCCTTACAATTTGACTCCAATAGGACCTTCTCTAACTCCCTCCCCATTGGACGTCTTTGTCTCACCCAGGCACACCTTGTCAAGGCACCATTAAAGGAGATAGGCCCAGTAGCATATATGTATTCTCTCAACACCTCTGTAAGGTAGGGAAGTGCATGCTATTTATTCCATTTTATAGGCAGGGCACTGAGGCATAGAGAGACTTGTCCAAGGTCACACGGGAAGTCTGAGGCAGATCAGGGACTTGAAATCAGGTTCGCCAAGTCCTAGGCTAGTGTCCTAACCACTGGACGACAATTCCTCTCTTGTTCCCAAACTCACCAGTTTTGGGAGCTCTTGGATTCATCCCCCTATGCTAATTGGCTCATTCATTGATCCCTTTGTAACTACTAATGGCCACCCTCAGCTGGCAAACCTAGAAACTGTAATGACACTGTTACAGGAAGGGGGTGAAAAACTGACTAGAAGCTCACGAACAAACTGAAGAAAACATAATAATCAAGAACCTGATACAAATACACACCATTAAACTCAGTAACGGGATCCACAGCATCAATGTTCCCCACCCCCTACTTCCACCATCACCTCCACCTTGCAGTTGTACAGCGACCCAACCCTGAATCTGTGATGAATAAAAAAGACATCCTGAATCTTGCTTCAATGAATGAGAGGGCAGGTGGGTGGGGAAAATCTTTAGAAGCACAGGAAGGAGGAAAAAGACAGGATCTCTGCCTTGGTCTTGGTCTTATGGTGACTATAGTAACTAGGTGGCCAATGGAACACTATATCTGGTCACATGAAACTCGTCCAGTTGAGGGCAGCAGCAAGTGATGTCACCATCATAGCCCTGCCCCCTCCTTTTAGTGCTGGAGTCTGCCTCTTTTGAAGATCAGCTAGTCAGTCTTGTTGGTGCTGCTGGTCTTCACAGTGATGGCTAAAAAGGGACAGTGCTGCCATTGTTGCTCTCTTCACCCATTGGCTGGTTAGGGGGAGAAATACATTTCTTTCACTCTGTCCCCATCCTGTTGATTCAGGCAAGCAATGCCCAATGGCATAAAGTGCTGGGCTGAAGCCTAAAGGACTAGGCAAATATGATAGTATCACCCATGGAAAATAGTACAAGAAATGAAGCTTTAACAGTCAGATAGATCAGGACACAGTGTGCATCACTTTATAATGAACATAGTCATAGGATTGGGGTATAGCACAGAAATATGGAATCTACATATGTTACACATTTAAAAGTAGTCCTGCATGTACAAGATGTTTTTTTTAATTATTATTGTTTTTCAAGCTACCATGTATGCTATCCAATGCAGAAAAGTTTAGGACACAAAGCAGATCAAACACTCTACTTTCTAAGCAATGATGGAAAATTCTCTGTATTTACCAACCACGTGTCTTTGTGAGAGGTGTATTAGTCAATTTCTCCATAGTTAATATCCCATATTCTGGAGAACTGTTTGTTTATGGTAGGAATATACTTGTTACACTGGCATGCTGCAATTACAATCTGGTCAGCCAACAACAGCAATTTCAGCCAAAAAAAAAAGACTGTTTTTCTGGAGATTTACCATGTTCTGCACCAAGTAATGCCAGAAAAGCAATAATACTGACTTGTGTAGCTATTATAGTTTGGCAATATAATTTTGTTAAATTCCAAAATGTCTGGACTTTAAGGCAGTCCTACCACATATGGCTGAAAATAACTATTATTCTGTTTCCTTTCCAACAGAGGTCAGTCTGGTTTTGCCCATAACTTGCAGTTAAATACAATCAATACAAAATTGTTTTATGTACAGAAAGCCAAAATGTATTTGGCTTTTCCAGTAAAAGGTTTTTTTATTTCTTGCAGTAACATGGGAGGGCCTAAGGTAGTTTTTCAAAAAGGAAAGAATGGTAAATTTTGAATGCAAGTTCTTCCATTCCTCATTTACATTTCTGGAGTGTCTAAGGGACAGAACACAGTTTCTTTATACTATAGAATAGATGAGCATCAGAAGGACATCCCACTTAGGTGTAAATTTTTATTGTACTTGTAGTGCCTGCCTCAGAACAAACCACTTAACTGAAAAACAGCATATCTGGTTGAAAAATTTTGAAATTTAGACAAAAATGGGGAAAATTGGGAAAAAATGCTTTCAGTTTTCAGACTGGATTTAAAAACCAGGGTGGCTACACAATTTTCCCTCTTCGCAGAGGAACATACCTCTGTCTTTAGAACTGTGACAGTTGAAAGCTTAGTTTTCAAGCTCTGGCTTCCCTTTGCACAAAAATGCTTATGGGTGCATTGCAGAGTGTTGCGTACTGTAGAATGTCTAACATTGGTGTGCATGAGATTCTGAGTTTGCATCAGGAATGATCTATTTGTCTTTTGATGTACCGTTTCTTGCTTACGGGATTCGCTTCCAATTCTGATGCAAAAAGTCACTTCATTCAAATCCCTCCTTCAGGCTTGATTTTTACACAATTCTTCTTAGAAGTGAGGCAATAATCACGATTTCTTTACAAAAAGGGTTAACTGACCCATCAAAATGTGCACGTGCTTTAAACAAATAATCACCCTCTCGTTGTAATCTTTCTTCAACCTTATCCCACCATCTCTCTTTGTTAACCCAACTTTACCGTCTTGCACTTGAATTTTGATTGTAAGCTCTTTGGGACATGTCCCGTATCTTTTTGTTTGTCCTCTTTAAAGAGCCTCACTGTATTTTTTTTCATGCCAGTTTGTGCTGTAATTGAAAACCAACCCAGAAGGGGCCCTTTGCTTTAGGGACTGCGTTTTCCCCCTTGAATAGCCTCTCCATTCAGAGTTGTAATGCCCTTTTTGGGGTGAATGACCTACTGAGTGGCATATAATGTTATGGCAGCGGGTACTTGCAGTGAGCCATTCCTGGCCTGGGAGCTGATCCAGCTTGTCTAAATGTGCCATCCCTCTTGTGAGTCTTTCTTTTAGTTTTAACAGGAGGAACCATTGGGGTCCAGCTGCATCTGCTTCATGATCTTCTACGTTGAAAAGGTGCTTTGAGAAAAAGACTTAAGGAACTTCCTAAATTGGGGTATTTCCTATTGCTGTGCACTATATTTCAGCTACAGTACTGATTACACTACATAACTAACAGTATAACCCATATACAATTTTGTATTCTTTGCATTTCTAGACTCTCTTTACTTACCAAGTACTATCCGTCTCTACATTTTCAGCATAAACTGTATAATACTGGCATGTCCGGGGTGAAGGGACATCACTTGTAGTTCCCTTGCAATAGACTTGGACTTGGAAGCTATGCAAGGACTCATGATTTGTTGGCGATCAGGTGCATTACAGAGGTGTGAAGCTTTTGGTCTCCAGGGGATTATGAGTAAGTCTGCCAGCTGGTTTATGGAGTGGCATGAACTATATCCTCAAAGAAAGCTACACATTCCATGTTCCTGGCCAGAATGTGATTGCTGTGATAACAACATAATCGGAGGGGAGGGGAATAGGGATAATGCTAAAAGAAAAATGTTGGACTTCTTTCCCCAAAAATAATTGGGTGGGCTGTAGCTAAACTCTAATTGCTACCAAGCAAGAATAGAAACATAAAAACAATATTTTACTTTTTGTTAGAATCTTTTTGTAGATAAAAGAAGGACCCATTTATTGTAACATTTTGAATTATCTGTGCAAGATAATAGTAGTCAGCTGCAAATTACTGATATTTTAGGAACTTATTGAAACATTTTTAATGGAATCTTAAAGCGAAGGCAACTTTCTTTTGTCAAAATCAAAAGTAGTTTACATTTATAAAATCAAATTTGTGGCCTGGAACTACTAGGTAGTAAATTTTTGCTATGATTATACAAAGTAGCAAAATATGGATTTTAACTGGCCTGCTTTTCAATTCATCTGAACATTAAGTACATTCTTAATGGTCTGATTTGCTGGAAAGAGCACTATTACAATAATCTACTTTTTACAGCCCATATCAAATATGAACTTGCATCACTTATTACAAAGTTTGTGCTCTGGGAGACATTTTCATGGCATCTAGGAGTGATGCCCTACAATTTTTAGAATTAATCCTTAATGATATCTTCAGAAATGAGTTGTTGCTCAAACACACTGATTATTTTGTGGTTTATATCTAATCCAATAGCTATATTTCAAATGTCATAGAATTCGGTAGGGGAAAGCATGTTGAAAAATGCTGTTGTCCCAGTAATTGTATAAAATTGTTATGGAAGAGATGATAGATATCTTAAATTCTTAAATGTTTTTAGAGTTCCTTGCTGTGTCTGACACAAATGCATAGTTTTTAACTGACTGGAATACAGGTTTTTAAATGTTGCTTGCTTGAGAACAGAGGGCTATTACTGTAGTTGTTATGTAAAATAAAGTTAGAGTCTGGAGCCCCTTTTTAGCTGTCAGCTGTATTAAGAAGCTACTGGTGTGTTGAACTAGGTACCCGTATTGTATAAGCAGTGTATTGTAGTGTCTAGGGAGAATCTTCTTTCTCTTCATTGCTGCTTTATTAGGCCTTGCTCACTCATTCACTGTTGCCCTGTCTTACTCCAGCTTTCTAGCTGCAACTCACAGCACAGTAGGTCTAATGTAGATTGACGCCTTCGCCAGACGATTGATTGAAACTTGTGTCTCATAGTTGCTAATGCTCACTGAACCATTTTATTGAAGATAAAGTAAATAAAATAGATTGCCATATGAGAATTCTCTGAAATCAAATGGAATAATTTGACAGGTTTAAGCCCATGAAAAAGACAAAGCGTTGAAGCAGACGGGAATGCTTTTTTATGCACAATATACCAGGAAAAAGGATCTGCTGTGTTTGAGCTTGAAATATTAATGTTTTTACCAAAAATTGTAATAGTTGAAAACATTTAGCATAGTCTCCAATTGAATTTGTATTTTGCTTCAAATGTTACTTTTCTTACGAGACGCTTTATTTTTCCTTCTTTTTTGTAACAAAGGTGTATTGTGCTGAAATGTTTCTTATTGCGCTGGTAAGTCTTAGTGTGTGGATCACTAGCTTTCTAGAATTTAATAAAAAGAACATATTTTTACATTACACTGTACAGTCTTCTAGTTTAAATAACAGTAAACTCGTTCTTTGGGAAACTGATTCTGTGGGATAGTGCTAAATGGTGGATTTTATATAAAACTTTTTTATGGATTTAATTAAACAGTAATGCAGTTTGTGACTATTACAAATAAACAGCTACAATGGGATTGTAGTATTTTTTTAAAACTGTGTAATGCAATACAGTAAAAGAAAAATTGATAATAGCCATTGTTACAGACAATGTACAGTCAAGAATACACAAATGCACTCACAGAATTTCTCTTAGGTAAAGATATGATGTGGATAAGCTTTTATAATATGCCCCAGTTAGTCTTAGAAGTAAACCAATACATAATTGTGAAAGAGTGATGGCACATGATCTTTAATATTGAGTATTCCTAATCTTTATCTGGATGGCACTGAATCCTGGTCACTTTGCTCGCACTGGTGATTTCACTGGAGCTAATTGGACTCCAGCAGAGAGAGGGGTGGCCAGGATATATTGTGGATAGTTTAATATGATGAGTTATATAAAATCCAGACACTAAACAGTGTAATATAATAAATAAAACTTTTTTTTGAAAAAGTGAAGATAATTGCATTCTAAACCCTTATTTTCAAACATTAATAATATTTTTTAAAAAAGTCTTTTTGAACTGACATTTTTAATGCTTGTTCTCTGCTCAGTTTTCTTTGATTTTTTTTAAACGTTAACAAAATCTAATTAATTTATTTTGAGTTAGACAATCATTTGAATAAATTATACTTTTGAACAGAAAATTCAAATGTTTTGTAACCAGAAACTGTGAGTGGTACTCAATGACAATGTAATCTGGGCTAATTTTGAAGAATTACAGTTATGAATGAGTTATTTGAAAATAACATACAGTCGAGAGTTAGTAAATTGGAAATAAACACTGAGAAGGGATTTCCAGTTTTACTGTTAACTGATGTACATAACAGTGAGGTTCTGCTGGAGTGATCAGTGGCAGGGATAGTATAGGTCGCACCATCTTTCTAGTGAACCAGTGGAGGATTTCAACATCACCACTGTGACTAAAGCTGATAGAAAAATTTGAATAGTGCTGTCAATTTTTCCTCCTCTTGTGTCATATTTTTGAGAAAAAAATTCCAGTCATTGCTACGTATAACCCTGTCCCTTGCATCAGATAATCTCTGAGAAGAGCTATCTTGCCTCTCTGTTGCTTCTGTGATGATGGTGGCAACAGGTGTCTGGCCAAATGCTCGATGCTTCCACAGCAGTTCTGCTGTGACATTGGCTACAAAACAACTATCTGATGGTAATAGCTTTCAGTCACTACCAACCAGACTGGATTTGAACTGGAGGTGAAAAGCTCTGTATCCCAGTACACCAATCCAATGAACAATTTAAAAGTTACATGTTCAATATTTCAAGGACCTAGGAGAGGAAGGATTAAGGAAGCTCTTTATTTGAGTCCGAGCCATCCAGAGAAGGAGAAGATGCTATATCTGTGCATTATGTTGCTCTGATCCCGCAGTTGACTGTGTGTGGGTGAAATGCTGTACCTGCATGGAACCTCAGTGAATCAGTAATAGGATTAGGACCTTATTCTTGTTTACTCATTGGGAATCTGTCGGAACAGATGTCAAGTATCGGGGTAGCTGTGTTAGTCTGTATCCACAAAAACAACAAGGACTTCTGTGGCACCTTAAAGACTAACAGATTTATTTGGGCATAAGCTTTCATGGGTAAAAAAACCACTTCTTCAGATGGTAATTTTCACTCCATGCATCTGCACCCACAAAAGCTTATGCCCAAATAAATCTGTTAGTCTTTAAGGTGCCACTGGACTCCTTGTTGTTTTTATGAGAATAGACCTACGTATAAAAATAGGTTAAAAAAAGAAAAATAAATAAATTCATGGACGATAGGTCCATCAATGGCTATTATCCAGGATGGGCAGGAATGGTGTCCCTAGCCTCTGTTTGCCAGGAGCTGGGAATGGGCAACAGGGGATTACCTGTTCTGTTCATTCCCTCTGGGGCACCTGGCATTGGTCACTGTCAGAAGACAGGATATTGGGCTAATGGACCTTTGGTCTGACCCAGTATGGCTGTTCTTATGTACATTACAATAAGAAAGTAGCATGTCTTTCCAATAACTCTTCTGTCTTGGGGGGCTTAGCCACAAGTAAAGGTATCTTTCTGTCATATTTCAGTTTTCTGCCCTGCTTGAATTTGGACAGCAGTTAGTTGATTTTCAAGAATAACTTGGTCACAAAACCTGAGAGTGTACAAAAGAGATAATGTAACCCAGGAAACAAAACACTTTTACAATATTTATACGTTCTCTCTTGCTAAGATAGAGTTGCTGACATTCATTAGCTTTTTTCCTCATTTCTGGAGAGCATCAGGGGAATATTTAACAGCTAAATATGGTAGGTGTTAAATGGACTGATATTTCAGCTCATTTTTAGTACATTTAAAGGGGGAAATTGAGTGAACAGTTGCTATAAAATTTGCTGAAATGCATATGGGAATTCTTATATTTCTGAAGTTGAATATGCAGCTTGACATGGTGCTGAACTTCTTTATTATTTTGGTCAGATTGTGGGTACATGTATTGGAGGATAATGGTTGGATAGGAAGGTATAATACACATGATCAGTAGTTTATTATCCTATGTCAGTATGCCTCTAATGTCCAGAAATTTTCTTCTAGAGTAGACGTAAGAATGGCCAAACTGGGTCAGGCCAATGGTCCATTATCCCAGTATCCTGTCTTCCAGCATTGGCCATGCCAAATGCTTCAGAGAGAATGAATAGAACAGGGCAATTATCCAGTGATCTATCCCTTGTTCTCCAGTCCCAGCTTCTGTCAACCAGAGATTTACATAGACCTGAAGGATGGGAATTAAACCATGACCATCTTGGCTACCAGCCATTGATGGACCTAACCTCCATGAACTTATCTAATTCTTAATAAAGGTTCTATGAATATGTCACAGTGGAGAAGAGACAGAAATTACTTCTCATATCGCCACTTGCAACTGCTTTTGGCTTTGTTGTCATATATCGTTTTTATTTTTTGGCAAAAAGTCAGCCAAATCCATTTTATTTTTACAGTAAATTTTATTTTAAAAAATATACTCAACCCAGTCAAAGGCTTTTTTTTCCTACTTTTAGACAATTGTTTTTTCAAGACTTGATCGTCATTTCCTATTTAAAGCCACAGGCTGAGAATTTTGATATTTCATACAACAGACATCATCATCCTATCAGAGCCTGTAAACTGGGTGTCTGTCCCTAATGAGGGACAAATTTTCCTTACTATGCCTGAAGGAAATAGATTTGGGGAGCTCAGAAAAGACACCCCTTTCCCTCTCTGAGTCTGACTGCTGCTGGGGGGAAAGTTTTGCAATACACTATGTACTGAAAGCATGGAGGAAGTGCAGTGGCATGGGTTTTGCTTCTCAAGTGTGACAGGGGAATTGGATGAATTACCTTTCCCTGAGTGTCTCCTGGTTGGAGTTTTTCTTTTTCTGTAATTTATGAAGTCAGTAATAATATCTCTCCTTGCAGAAATTCAGTCAAGCCAGCTTCCCTCTGCTGAGTTATATGTACTATAACTAAGTAAACAATGGGTATGTCTACACTACGAAATTAGGTCGAATTTATAGAAGTCGGTTTTTTATACAGTCAATTGTGCGTGTCCCCACACAAAATGCTCTAAGTGCATTAAGTCGGTGGACTGCGTCCACAGTAGCGAGGCAAGTGTCGACTTCCGGAGCGTTGCGCTGTGGGTAGCTATCCCACAGTTCCCGCAGTCTCTGCTGCCCATTGGAATTCTGGGTTGAGATCCCAATGCATGATGGGGCAAAAACAGTGCCGTGGGTGGTTCTGAGTACATGTCGTCAGGCCCCTCCTTTCCTCCCTCCGTGAAATCAATGGCAGACAATCGTTTTGCGCCTTTTTTCCTGGGTTACCTGAGCAGATGCCATACCACGGCAAGCATAGAGCCTGCTCAGCTCACTGTCACCGTACGTCTCCTGGGTGCTGGCAGAAGTGGGACTGCATTGCTACACAGCAGCAGCTCATTGCCTTTTGGCAGCAGACGGTGCATTCCTATTGGTAGCCATCATTGTCGTATTCCTGGGTGCTCTTTTAGCCGACCTCGGTGAGGTCGGTCGGGGCGCCTGGCAGACATGACCATGGCTAGCAGTCATACTGCACCGTCTGCTGCCACCCTAAGATGTAAAAGATAGATGGAGTGGATCAAAACAAGAAATTGACCCGATTTGTTTTGTGAAATCAACGGCCTGCTAAACCCAGGGTTTTGAGTTCAATCTTTGAGGGGGCCATTCAGTGTGACAGTTATTTATGTTTCTCCTTGATGCAAAGCCGCCCCTTTTGTTGATTTTAATTCTCTGTAAGCCATGTCGTCAGTTGCCTCTCCCTCCATCAGAGCAACGGCAGACAATTGTTTGGCGCCTTTTTTCAGTGCAGACGCCATAGCACTGGGATCATGGAGCCTGTTCAGATCACCGTGTTAATTATGAGCACTGTAAACACCATGCATATTATCCTGGAGTTTATGCAGAACCAGAAGCTGCAAAAGCAAAACCAGGCGAGGAAGCAACGGCAGCGCGGTGATGAGAGTGATGAGGACATAGACATGGACATAGACTTCTCACAAAATACGGGCCGGGCAATGTGCCCCGTTAATGTGCACATCATGCTGATGAGCTCTGCATGAGCTCTGCATGGTCACCTGTGCTGATCAGCTCACCATGCTGGCCAAACAGGAAATGAAATTCAAAATTTCGCGGGCCTTTTCCTGTCTACCTGGCCAGTGCATCTGAGTTGAGAGCACTGTCCAGAGCGGTCACAATAGAGCACTCTGGGATAGCTCCTGGAGGCCAATACTGTTGAATTGCATCCACACTACCCCAAATTTGACCCGGCAAGACCAATTTCACCCTAATCCCCTCGTTGGCAGTGGAGTAAATAAATTGATTTAAAGAGCCATTAAGTCGAAAAAAAGAGTTTAGTCATGTGGATGGGTCCAGGGTTAAATCGAGGTAACGCTGCTAAATTTGACCTAAAATCATAGTGTAGACCAGGCCAATGACATATATTGCCACATATTTTATTTTTTACAAATGTCACTGCTTTAAGAACAGAACAGAATATCAGCTGTAGTTTGTTTGTTTTTACAAAATAATAAACTTGCAGGTTAATTGGGTGTTCTTGTTATTATCAAATGTATTATTGTAGTACCTAGGGAGGCTCAGTCACGGATCAGGATCCCATTGTGCTAGGCGCTGTAAAAACACTGAATGAAAGGCAGTCTAAATATAAGACAAGAGACAACAAATGGCTACATTGTCAAAATAGACAAGAGAGACACAGGATCGGGAAAGAGGTAGAATACACAAGCAGAGTGTACATTGTGATGGTGACAAACATCTTGTTAGTTCCACTGTTTATCTTTTTTTGAGCAGTGGGTAGAGTGGATTGAGTTAGGAGGAGATCAGCTATCAGTATCCATTTTTTTTTTTAAAGTAAGTACCTGGCCCTCTTCCTTCTGAAGAGTCGCATCGCCAAATAATTTGATGTCTGCGGTTCTGTCACAGAGAAAATTCCTTTAAAATATAATTTTTAAAAGCCATAAAGTTGCCTCTCTTCCCCTCTGCTCTCCCTAGCTACTTCCTACCCCTTTCCTTCCCCCAAGAAACAAAAAAACCCCAAACTTGATTATTTGCTTATTGTAGAAAGTGTCTTTCTCATTTATCCCTCTACTACTGGGGACAGGTGACCATGGAATCTTGATCCCCACTCACTCTCCTCAGACACTTGCTCTTAACTTCAGTAGCTCAACCAGAAGTATTAACATCAATCTTAACAGAAGAAAATACCCAGTGAGAAAAACCAAGAGGTAAATGGCTGGCACTCTTGGACAATGAGAAGAATTCAAGAAAAGAATCCCCTCCTTACCTCTCTGTGCCAGCAGGCATCAGGAAACACTGCTCTCTCATACCTTTTGTCTCTGGTCCTGGGACATAAAGTCCCCTGCTTCAGTATCCAGCAGGGAAGTTGGATGGCCTGCAGAAGTTTTGGAATTTGTGGCACACTGCACCTCTGGACACCAGTTCCCAATCTAAAAGTATTAATGTGGGTCCAATTGTGTCTGTTCTTGACCCTAGTAGAGAACAGTCCCTTGCATTTTTGTTTTCTCTGGCACAGAATAAATCCTAAAACTCTTCAGATTGTGGGAGACCAAAATTTTGAGTGCTCAGAAAGCGATTGTGTGCAAGAGCATATGACTGTTCAATGTGAAGACTTTATACAAAAGCACTGATACTGCTGGACTATATGCTCCTCTTTTAAGGAAGGAAATAAGGTGTGCACCTTTACTGGAATTGTGCTAGGCAACTGCTGCAAGGGATCCAGAGACAAGCAGAGGGAAAGACTTGGTGTTCTGGGTATGGGAGAAAGCTACATTAAGCTGGTATCTCCACCCCTTTTCCAGTCGTCTATTGACAAGCAGTCCTTAGCTTAGGTGCCAAAACCTTCCACAAATCTCTCTTAGTAGCATACATCTTGATGGTCTACTTTCCCAGCTGGCAAATCCATCTGCCCTCGTAGTCATGACAATTCCCACCACCACACTGGACTCCTTCCTCTTTGAGCAACTGGAAATTGGTTGATTGGGGAAGTCAGGGACTGTGGCCACACTTCTTACTAGCAGTGGGAGTGTGATTTAAGCTGGAGGTGCAGAGCACAGGCTGTTTCTCTGAATTCCTCTTACTTCCCCCAGGATCAACTGTGGCTCAGCTCAGTGTTGTAGGAAAAGAGCTCTGAAGTTGATATCTTCCTAACGCTGCATCCTGATAGCAATTGGCCAGTGTTAAATGGGGGCAGAGCCAAAGCTGTCATGCAATACTGTTTCCCAGCTAATTTGAACTGAAAGGACTCTCCTACTAAAACAGAAATAGAATTGTGGTGGCCTTTGAGAATACGTGATCCCTTTAATTGCAGAGTGAGTTTGAAGCTCTGAACCCCTCAGTTACATTGTTGTGGGTCAGTATTGCCACAAAGTAGTTAAGTGGTTCTTGTACTGGTCAGTTGTTTGCAGTTACCTTAGAATATGAGGCATGGTCACAAAAAGCTCAAAATGAAGACAAGTAGTTTTGGTAGCAGTACCAAGAGTGAGACACTGAGTCTTATACCATGATAAGAGCTCTTATATATGGTATATACTTTTATTTATAATTTAATTTGAATTTTTAAATTATTTCAGAATTGAAAAATGGCTTCTTTTTTTTTAAAGGATTCAACAAGCACCTCGGCTGACATTTTCCATCCATGCTGGAAGAAAGACAGGAGGGCCATGGATGTAGTCTTATTAGGCTGCAACTATATTCACCTATAATATCTGGGAATATTCAGCAACAAATTGTTCAGTGCAGGGTGTTGGCTCCCTGCTGATTCTGATGTAGGAGCCCCTAATTCCCCTTACTCAGCTCCTATAAGGGATGCTTTCCTTCAAACCTTTTTCCAATCCATTTTGTCTGATAACTATAGCCCTTCCCAGCTGAGTATCTGCACTGGACATCTGACACAAGTTTTATGTATAATTTACAACATTATAACCTAACCCCCCTACTCCACCCCATTGGGTCCTAGACCAGCTGTAGGGAAGGTGGGGGGAAAAAACAACAACATCCCAGCTTGGCCAATCTGGTGGCGAGGGAAGCCTCTCAAGGAACCGGGGCAGCTAGTGTAATGTCCACAGCTGATCACAAGGGAACCTGGTCCTTTTGCCAAGTGCATGAATGGGTGAGTGCTGCCAACTTAATCCTTGTATAGAGGGCCTCTCCATGGCTGCATGGGGTATAAATTGGGTTGACAACCCTCCTGTTTTTGCTGGGAGTTTTCCAGAATCGGGCTCTATCTCCCAGAGGCTACAGAAGCTAAACCGGGAGATTTTAGGCCGCAAAAGTCTGGCGGTGCAGTGGGGCTAAGGCAGGCTCCCTGCCTGCACCAGCCCCGTGCTGCTCCCAGAAGCAGTTGGCATGTACCTGTAGCCTTAGTCCCTCACCACCGACTGGGAGCTGCACGAGGTAAGCACTGCCCGCACTCCACACCCTCTCCTGCACCCCAACCCCCTGCCCCAGCCCTGAGCCCCTTCCTGCACCCAAACTCCCTCCCAGAGCCCACACCCACTCCCACACCCCAATCCCCTGCTCCAGCCCTGAGCCCCTTTCTGCACCTAAACTCCCTCCCAGAGCCCATACCCTCTCCTGCACCCCAATACCTGCCCCAGGCTCAGCCCAGAGCCCCTTCCCATACTCTGAACTCCTCAGCCCAAGCCCAGAGCCCGCACCCCCTCCCACACCCCAATCCCCTGCTCCAGCCCAGTAAAAGTGAGTAAGTGTGGGGGAGAGCGACAGAGGGAGGAGGGATAGAGTGAGCAGGGTGGGGCCTAAGAAAATTGGCAGGGCAGGGGTGGAGCCTTGGAGAAGGGGTGGGGCAGGGAGCAGGGCAGGTATGTTTGGGTTTGTCTGATTAGACAGTTGGCAATCCTAGGTATAAATACCTTCCCACTCTTCCAGTCAGTAGGATGGACTGTGCAGTCACCTTGTTCTGACCTTGCCCCAACTGCTTCCTGCCCATCACTGTAAACTTTCTCCCTTCTATCCACCTACCATAAGGGAACCCTTAAGCAGGCAATACTCCTTTTTTTTCCAGCTATAGCAGGACAAAAAACCCACTCACATAAAGGTTGCAGTGGGCACATTGTCCTAATTTGTGTGTGACAAAGATTCCAAATATTTTCTTCACAAGACAATCAGGATTCCTCTGTCTTTTAGGCGAATTCATTACAAAACACTCATAAGAAATCCTTAAAACATTTGGGATTCATGAATCTGTTTGTGATTAGGCTGGTAATAATTTATGTTGAGGAGGAGAAAAATATCCCTTCTGACAATAAAGGCCTGATTCAGGAAAGCATCCCTATTCAGGACAGCACATAAGCCTAGGCATAAATCATACTGAAGGCAATGGTACTTAAGTACATGCTTAAGTGCTTTCCTGAATAGGGAGTAAAAATGTAACAAACCTGCCATTGGTGCAGTACATTTACACATTAAAAATGCACATGGACCACCTGGACTACTTAGTTTGCTGATCCAAACCAAATAATTGTTTGCCTAAGTACATGATTTACGTGCACAAATGCAAAGATTTTCATTCACACCCATAGCAACTGCAGATGAAAATATTTCCTCAAATATTTTAGTTTAGTTTAGTATCTAACATCTAAGCTATTAAGTGTTAATAGATATAAAACTCTAATAAATTCCAGACCATTATGAACAAATAAAAAGCAAAGCATACATTACTTTAGTGTCTGCATATTTTATAATATTATATTAAATATAGAGAAGATAAATATTGAAAATAGATTTCTAAAGAGACAGATGGTGTATATTTAGTCTCTCAAAAATCATGTTTCTGGCATTGCACAGTAACCGTCATGTAGCTTTACTTCAGTTGCCTGATTCAGTGATACAGTTTACATTTGCTATATGTGCTGTTCATTTCTCTTCATCCAACACAACTGCTGGTAGTTTGTGCTATATCTGCAAGTGTCTATTTTCCCAAAAGCATAACAATTAAGATTATAATAGGACTGTGGGTGATGAAAGCAAAAGTAGGAGATACTGACTGTATTCAAACTATATAATAATAGAGATGAAAAATGATTATTTAAATATTTGTAGTACCAGCTATTGTTTTCACAGCTATATTTATAGTTGATTGTTTTATATGGTTAATATAAGACAAGAGTTTAAAAAAAAGTTTGACCTCATTTGACCTTTTAGACGTTCAGTCAGTTAAAAGGTTTGTAAGACGTTTAATTACCAAATGGTATGATCATTATTCATCTCATCATTTGATATATAATGTCAAGTGAATTGCCTCCCTGGAGTGCAGTGTGTTTCACAGATCAATAGATTTAGTAAGAGCTTGAAGGAGAGCTTTAAACATTCATAGAAAAGAAGGAAAAGTATATCCCTCTTCTAAAATGGTGTATGTAGTTTATTTTGTGAGCTTTATGGAGATATTGTTTTATTTTCTTCCTAAGAATACAAAGCCTTGTAACAATGTTTTCATTAAAACATTTTAACCTCTTCATTGAAATTATTATACTGTTACCATTTCAGTCTCTGTATTGTACATGCATTAAAAATAATACAGTAGTTTTTATCTTTAAAAGGATATCTTGGGTATATTGAGTATATTGTGGATACAGCTCGGTAGGAGTCTAATTGTTAAAACATTGTTCTCCTTATAACATACATCATCCTTTGTCACATAAAACACCATAAATAGCATGGCAAGAGATTGTCTTAATACAGTACAAATGTTTGTTTAATGTACCTATTTTTATATTTTCTACATATTTTTTCTTATTTCCAGTTAGTTTTAACAGTTTTTCCTTTTTTGTACACTATACTTTTCAAGGTTTTTTTTTTTACTATACCCTTGGGGAACAATAGATGGTGTTTGTTCCTTATTGGTTTAGTAAATGTGTGTTCATTTTATCAATGTATAACTTGTAAGAGTAATTTCTGATGGCATGATAGATTTTTCTCTGTTGCACAAACTATAGAAGATGGGTGCAAATGTATTTACTTATACATCTCCTTGTGTATTGTATTACACTTATGTTCATCTCGTGTGGAGGAGCCATCATACAATAGCATATATTTGACTTTTTCTTCTTTAAACACACATGAAAAGATTTTCCAGATCATCTCAGAGAGATTTATTGCATGGTCTAGCCACTAATCTTTGGCATTACTTCTCCTGTAAATGTTAGTTGCTTTATACTCCATGCTGCTTTGTCTTGATTTACCAGATGAGGTAATTGCTTTTCTGCTCTTTTTCCTTCATCATCTTCTTCAAATCCTTTTCCCCCATTTACTATTATATCCACTAAGATGAACCTCATCTTCCAACCTTTACCATCTTATTGGCGCTGGTGAAGAAGAGCTGTAACCCAGCTGTCTTGACTGGCATATTTGTGATGCAGAAACATTTGCAGGTAAAATTCTACTTCCTCATTCATCTGTCATTTATAACCCATCAGCTACTCAAAGTTTAATTTGAAGCATGAACAATATCTAAGCTTCCTTGATCCCTTGCTCTTGTCCTTTTTCTTGAGCTGCAAAGGAAAGGCCATGTTTCTGAAGCTTCTTATTCCTCGGGCCTAGCTACAGTAACTCTCATGGGGAGCCTATTGATGTTGGAGGAAGAAAATTCTTACCTATTTTTTAGAACAACCTGGAAAATACGTCAGGAGACTTTTACAGGCTTAGATGTTCACTGTATGGAATTCTAGTAAATATAACATCTAATTTGCTGGGCTCTTTGCACCAGCATTGTTCAAGGTCAGATGAACTTGTGTAAAGTACAAGTGTCTCAGATATCATTCCTTTGTTTCCTGTGCTGGTTTTACAGCAGTTGTTTTGTAATTTGGTAATTCAAGTAATACCAAATTCAGTGACAATAATATTAACAGGAAAAATACTCCCAATTATTGTTTTCACATACTTCATGCATATCTCCTGCTTTTGCCATCTTATGTTACCATTTGCCACCTTATTAAAACAATTACTGTTGGCATCCTTTGGAAACAGCTATTGATTGGTGACACATTCAGTCTCTTGGGTTTGATTTTACAAGGTACTGAATACTCCGGACACAATCCAGCAAAGTGCATGCTTACTTTTAAGCATGTGAATAAGTGCTTGATTGAATTGGGCCAGAATGCTCGGTATCTTGCAGGATTGAGCCCATAGATACCAGTGCCATCTGTGAGAGCTGGTGTTGCTAAAATACTAATCTGTTGGTATTTTCATTGTTTTGCCTAAGGAACCAACCAACCAGCACTAAATTAGCATACTACAATATGGCCTAATATGATATGTGCTTTGTTTGAGGCCCTCATTGAGAGAAGCACAAAGTTAATTAATTTCAGCATCAACTCAGTATCATAATTTGGTGGGTGGGGTAAGGAGAGTAAGGGCAGAGGCTTCAGCAATGGCAGAGTAAAGTGAACCATCAGTTAAACCATAGCAGCAGTGAGAGATAATTGAAACTTTGACAGTATTTGTATCAAGGAGGAGTACACCGATAATGAGTGGAGGTCACTAAAGTCAAAATAGCATCATCTGTCTTTCTTCCATTATTGAGGCACTGATCACATCTCAATAGTTAAGGTTGAGTTCCATTTTGCGCTTAAGGCAGGTTTTCAACCTTTTTGTTATGTATGAAAAATATGGCATATGACCCAAACTTACAGAGTGTTACTCTTTGAACATGCAATGAATTTTCTGAGAATTTACAAGAAAATCTGTTAGTTACTTTGCATTAAAATACACTTTAATACACTACCTACGTCAGCCTTTTTTGTCTCAAACTACCTTTGTGTAACCGAAGAACAGACATTGAACTTCTTATATACTTAAAATTAACTGAAATCTCATACATAGGCTACATTTGATGACATTAGGTTGTAATAAGCCAAGTTATTAATGATTATTGTTATGGATTATATAGGCGATAGCCCCAGAGTCAGATCAAAAGCTCAAGTAATTCATAAGTGGGGCCATTGTGACTTCAGGGATAACTCAAACAATCTCCATCCTTCCTGTATAAATTGCGTGCAACCATTCTTTTGTTTGTAATAAGTTAGTGGTATGAGATAGATTTGCCAAGAATTTTCACTGGTATATTCTTTGGTCACTGTTCCTTAAAGCTTCCATTGCTGCATATTAGCTTGGGCGCTCCTAAAGCAGAGGCATTTAGGCTCAGGAGCTGTCTTTCCTCCCCTACAGATAATGCTGCCATGGAATAGCTTAAAGTTTGTCAGCTCCCAAAAGGCCAGATAAAGGAAATATAGACCCTAGTGCAGGTCTTGGCATCCCAGTTAAGAGTTACAGGAGAGAGAACCAACCAGAAAAGGACAGACTGAATAAATCAAGAGGTGCCAAGGGATAGAGGAGATACTGCAAGAAAATCTTGAAGCATTACTACAAGTTGACCATGTCTGATGCTAATCAAATAAGGGGCAGATTGTAGGGAAAATTCAAATTCCACAGAGTCAGATGGGGCTTCGATATAATTGGCCTATTGAATTGAATACAACTCCAAAACCAAGATTGTTGATGTTCCCTGCTTATTCCAGCCAATTGAAACACCAGAGTACGAAGATTGCAATATATCTCCTGCTTCATCTTGTGACAATTGAGGTCCTTGGAAACAAGAAAACTTAGAACTCTACTCCATCCTCTTCCCATACCCAACTCGTCTAGAGAAGATAGAGCAGTACTTAATCTGAACTTCTTGCATGGATTCCTCCAGATGTCAAAGTTCAGGAGTGAGACATTAAAATTCATCCCAGCAGTGATCTCCCAAGAGAACTTGCTGTTTTCAATAGATCAGAACCACACCTATTTACACTTTACTGTATGACCCTCCTACCAGCAATATCTCTGCTTTGCATGCAGCAGACAGTCACCAGTATGCATTTTTTTTAACTTTGCCCTAGCTTCCTCTTTAAAGGTGTTCATAAGAGTGTTAGTTACCACTGTGGCTTTCCCCAGGTAGGAAAATATGCATATACTCCCATTCTAAGACAACCTACTCATCACAGAGTAGGCACACAAAGCAACTCCTTGTACAATCCAGATTCTAGAACAATGATTTGTCAACCCCATCCAGAGTCCAATGATTCCATGCAGTTAATACTATGTTTGAGTGTCACCATAGATTCCAGACTCCACAGAGGTTTGCCTATCAGAAGACAAGATCCAAAAGGTAGTGGCCACACTACACAGTGGAATCTGTTCTCCAGTAACATCTATCAGGACTCTGATGTCTGTGATTGGGCTGAAGGTGTTTTGCAATAATCACGGGTCCTCTCCAGATGTTTATCAATATTCTGAGTTCACAGGGCCCATTATCCCTGTCTTCCATAGTCACAATATTAAGATCCCTCTCTTGGTAGTGCAGGGAAGGAGGGGGCAGAGAAGGAGGTTGGGAAAGCAGGTACCTGGAGGCCACAGTTTAGCAGAACCATACAGGGCGGGGGTAACATCGGATGCCGGCTTCTAGAGCAAGGGAGCTCAGTCAAAGACTGATTCCATTCAGATTACTGGATAAACAGAGATCTACTGTAGTATCAATTCGCTCAAGCTCAGAACAATAAAATGTGCTTAAAATCACTAATTTCAGTCTTGATTAACCAAAATATATTGGTGATGTCCACCATTTTAGCAGTGGCCTGTATAAACGAGCAAGGAGGTACCGGGTCTTCAGCTCTGCTACAGAAATTCAATCTTTTCTATTTGCTGGCAGAAAAGAATCTCCTGTCCTTTTAAAGTCCTACACCTAAAACAGGAATTGAACATCAGAGCAGACTGTTTAAGTAAACCTAGGTTAAATGGTGCATTTCAGAAGCTTATAAAGCCAGAAGCCTTGATTTCCCCTCAAACATTTATGCCCATTCACTCACAGCCATGGCAGACTGCTGAACTGAAGACTCATATGTAGTATAAAAAAGATATGTATGTAAGCCTGGCTACCTCATTTCCTGTCTATACCTTAACTAAGTTTTACAAATTAAATATGTAGACTACATCAGTCATTGTCTTTGGAAGGACAGTGTGGTTATCCAACAGAAAACAGAAACAGAAAACCTATTTTCTCCAAATTGTACATTATTTATCTATTGTTGTTGCTCCTTGGCTAGATTCTGCTATTGGAATTCCCCTTGCCATGGATCCATGGACTTTCCTTCTGTGTGTGTGTGTGTCGGGGGGTGAGAAATAGGAAAATTTATCTTAGCTTACCTGACCATTTCCTTTTTTGTAGGTGAGAAGTGTGTAGATTTCATATGAGGAAAGGGTTATGCTATTGAACCTCTCCTCCTTTTCTCTTAGCACTATAGTTGTCTGCCAATAGCTAGGGTGAAACTTGAAGATGCTTTGCAGTAGGAAGTGTTTCTCTGAATTACTTGCTATGTTTAGTAAACTATTAGTTACAGTTTAAAGGGAATTAGCTCTTTGAAAACAGCTTTGGAAGTATCTTAAACTGGCTGGGTCTTCAGGGGTGTGGTCACTCCCAGTCTGCCTTGACTGGCAGGTCTGGTTTTGCCTCCTGTGAGCTTAAAGGGGGCAGTTTGTGGACAGCCGTACAGCCATTAAGTTCACTGCAAGTTGGGATCTGTCCACAGCTGCCAAAGGCCCAGCTCACTGATTCTAAAAACACCAAAGAAGGCAACAACAAATCCCACCCTAACTAAAGTGGCTTCCCTCCTACAGCTGCATATTCATAGTAGAGCCTTTACTAGCCCAGTCAGGGTTTCCACTGCTATCAGTAGCCTGTCATCCTTCCTACGCCCACCCCTCCTGTACCACCTTTTTAAGAGCTCCTGTATTATGAAGTGCCACATGGTTCTGGGAGACCCACCAGCCTACATCACTAGGACAGGCCCACTAACAGGTACTAATAATATGGTGTAGGGAACCGACTCGCAGTGGGTTAAAGATGCCATATATAGAACCACCTGGTATGTAGGTCTGTTCCACTCATAACAAACCCCTTCTTGTGCCCTAAATTCCATGAATTCTGTAAGGCTGGCCTTGTAGGCCCTCAGAATCCATGGTGCAACCAAGTCCCATAAGTTCACTAGTCCCAGGAGCCTAGGTTCCAAAGTTGTTGGGGCATTGTCTGCAGATCCCTACTGGCAGGGTGAGAGAGTACCCAGAATTTGTCATCCTGAAATCAAGATACAGAATTGGCAGCACCATTATCCACTTCTGGGACATGCACTGCCTGAAAAAAGTATGTTAAACTGCAGGGGAAGAGGAAGGGGCGTAGCCACAATAGTGGCCCACAGCCTCCACGGGATCGGCAAGCAGGGGCTGGTGGAGGACTGTGGTAATAGGACCAAACTCAGAAGTACTACCCTGTGGCCCAGGACCCCTCTCCACTGCTGTAATGACACCATGTGACCCCCCCCCCACATCCCCATGCACACTGAGCTCCAGTTGCCCCATTGGCCTCCACATGCAGACCCTGGCCTCCCACTCTGAAGCAGGGAGGGAGTCAGCATGGAATACCCACTTAAAGGGAGGGACCCTGTTCCAATAGCAGGCAGAGCCCCCATGCTGGGGGGAACGGGTACGATCCCCAAGGCAGAGCTATCCTGCCAGACCAATCAACTTCCCCTAGCTGTTGAGGTGGATGGGTAGCATTTTTCAGAATTTGTATCTGATTGTTCCTGAGTATAAGTTGAATAATAGGCTCTCCAAATGCAAATATCTTCATTTTAATTCATCCCTAGTTGATAGCAGGTTGTACATTAGAATGTGGAATATGTATGTCAAATACCAGAAGTCATTGTTATATTAGTTTTTCAACTACTGCTGTTGAAAATTTGGATCCTCTAATTTTTTTTCTCTGTGTGCTTTTACCTTTTTTAATATTTCCATTTGCAATTATTTTTCTTTTAAGTACAATTAATATTCATTTAATATCAATACAAATAGGATAAATAAAATTGGCATAGGTCAGATATAGTGCAGGAATATCATGCAAGCCCTTTCCACACAGCTGTACAATAGTACAGAATCCTGCATTCTAATCCTGCACCTTCCTCCCTCACCCATGCTCCCCAAAAGGGGGCAGTTGTATCAAACTGTAAGTTAGTTTGGTGATGTCAGAAAATGAATGGAGGAAGAGACCACCAGACTCTTTTTTCCTTGTGGCCTAAACTAGAATTTGGTGTGGACACAGCAGCAAAATGAGGACCAACAAATGTATGGAATTAAGCGGCAAGCTTCAATTTTTATTAGACTTCTAACACAAATGAGGGGCGCGACCTACCTGTCATCCATACTCTCCTTTACCAGGCATTTAATTGGTTCCAGTGTGGGGATTTATGGGGTTCCTTACCATCTAACCCATTACGTGGGATGACTGTCCTCAGCCTACCCGCCAGGACTCAGCTCTGTTTGAGTCCTGGCACTCTCCCCTGCTGTGAAGGGGACAGAGGGTGCAGTAGGATGGGGACCTCAACCCGTGAGAGCCATGAGGTCGTACTCTATCACATAAGCCCAAGGCCCATCATCAATATTCCAGATCTTTTACTTCTGGGAACTGTTCATTTTATTCTCTTAACTGCACTGGAAACCGGTTGCAGTTGTGACGAATAAACAACTCCACCCCAGTACCTCAGTTCGGTACTAAGCACATTCCTACTTAATCCATTGTGGCTTGAAGGTGCTGCAAGGAAGGCAAAATACTCTCTGGTCCTCTGCCAGTTGGTCCCTGGGAGAAAAAATATTCTTCCTGACCCCTAAAAAGGTGATCAGCTAGACTGACAGCATCTGTCAGGCCGGGTTCCCATTCCTAGTTTGGGTGGGTAGGGTGGGCTACTGGAATGGATCCAAAACATGCGCCACAAGGTCCCTGCACTAGGCTAAATCCTGGGAGCTGGAGATTGCAGGCTAATCAGCACCGCTCTCTCTCAGCTGGCGGAAAGGGCACCAGAAACTCCAAGGGGAAGGAGCTACCTATTGTCTCTTGGCAATGTCTCCCTGACTTGCTACTGGGACTGTTCCCTTTCATCGCTGGCACCATCAGTTTCCACCACCTGTTGTGGCAGGTGAGTGGCATTTTGGTTTAGATCTCCAGAGAGGAGAAGTTAGTGCACCAACCCACTATACCATCTAGCCCCTAAAATGCTGTAAAACTTAGTTGTCGTCATTTTCAGTGGACTCCCCCCGTAATTTCAAGCTAAAAGCAACAATTGTATTTTTCGAAATGAATGAATGCATATATAAGCTTAGGACTTCACTTATTTATCAGTCCTTACAAAGCAGACTCATCAAAAGATAATGGCTGTAGAAGGGTACTTGTGTTTGAGCATTGGCCTGCTAAACCCAGGGTTGTGAGTTCAATCCTTGAGGAGGCCACTTAGGGATCTGGGGCAAAAATTGGTCCTGCTAATGAAGGCAGGGGGCTGGACTCGATGACCTTTCAGTTCTAGGAGATTGGTATATCTCCAATTATTACCTTGGGGGGAGGGATAGCTCTGTGGTTTGAGCATTGGCCTGCTAAACCTAGGGTTGTGAGTTCAATCCTTGAGGGGGCCACTTAGGGATCTGGGGCAAAAATTGGTCCTGCTAGTGAAGGCAGGGGGCTGGACTCAATGACCTTTCAAGGTCCTTTCCAGTTCTAGGAGATTGGTATATCTCCAATTATTATTTATTTTATCCCCCCACACTAAGCCCCTCCACACTTGAATCCTACCTCGCTGAGCCTGCCTCCCCACACTTGATGGGTGTTTCTGGGACAGGCCCGGTGCTTGGGCTATGTCAGGGTGGAGTGCAGCCTCACCACTGAGATCGTATCCCAGCGGGGAGCTGCACAGTGATCGCCCACCTCTGTGCAGCCAGTGGCCTGTGCTCCCCAATTCCATGCTGGAGCCTCCTCATTTATTTGACAAATACAATTTGAGGAATTTTGCAGAATTTTAAAATATTGTGTGCAGAATTATTTTTTTTTTGTGGAAAATTTTTTGGCGCAGAATGCCATTAGGAGTACTTTAAGCAAGGTGATAACTCTGTTTCTCTGAGAGTGAACTCAATTAATTCACAGACAAGCATTGAAACATTGATGTGTGCAGCCATCTAGAGAGAAGAAGATAAGGAATGGAGGACTCAGGCAATAATCCAAACTTGGATGCTTGTGATTTACCAATGGTATAAATAAATAAAAACAAACGTGAGCCTTGTGGTTCAGCAATGATAAAGCTATTCTAACCACTGTAACGTTCCTAACGTTTCTTTTTACCAACTAGATTTTAATCAAAACTTTTTTAGTCTGTTGTTTCTGACATTCATGCTGTTCCCCAAACCTTCTTTCAGTGCTCTGCCAGATCAATGACGGTTTGTCAAGGTTCCAAGGGAAAGGAACAGGAACAACTGGTTACAGATGGAAAGAAATTCTCTGCACTTCTTCAGCTTAGTTTTGTTATCACCTGTGTATCTATACCCTCTTTTAAATGAACATACACTGCTTTTATGAGCTCTTCTTCTCTTTGTAAATAATGACCAGCATAGGGGAGAATCACCTTCAGTATGAAAGATGAGCATATCAGGGCCAGCTCCAGGGTTTTTACCGCCCCAAGCGGGGGGGAAAAAAGTCGCGATCGGTGGCAGCTCCACCGCACTGCTTTCTTCTTCAGCGGCAATTTGGTGGCAGGTCCTTCCCTCCGAGAGGGACTGAGGGACCCGCCGCCGAAGACCTCGACTTAGCGCCCCTTCCCCTTGGCCGCCCCAAGCACCTGTTTGCTGCTCTGGTGCCTGGAGCCGGCCCTGGAGCATATATAGACATAAAGGCATAGATACAAATACACTCCCACTTATCCAGATGGCCTAGGGGACATCCAGAACTTTTGAGTAACTGGACGGTCGAATAAGTGGAAGTGACTAAGTACCATAGGTCTGCATGGATGGGCACACTGTGGAGTCAGATAACTATGATTTTTGGATAAAGTGAGTTTGGATAACTGGAGTTATAATGTATTCAACCTGAGAATGACATCTGGTTGTCCTAGGTAAAAGTTGTTGGCTAAAGAAGTCTGTGATGGTGACACATAGAAGAGGAGTTAGGCTTTTGGGGACTGTATGGTCAGGTATGGGTTTCTGCTAGTTCTGGTAACAGTAAGGCAGGATTGAACAGTACTCATGCCTGGAAGGGGTGCTACCCTGTTTTACAGGGCCAGACAGACTCCCTGATCCATTAGATATGCACAGCCCACTAACCTTATACCCCAAGGCTGGCTCCTAGCCCAAAGACTGAAAAAAAGAAAATGGCAGCAGAGAGACAGGTCAAAGGGAATTGAATGGCTCAGAAGTCAGGGAGGAAATAATCATTGGGGATTTGTGAACAGATGTGTAGAATTATGTCAGGGAAGGGGGAGTAAATATAAATCCTGAAAAGGACCAGGCCTATTCTCTGGGAAGACAGGGAGGGCTCAGGGGTTAGGAGCCTCAGGGTACCTGATAAATGACATGGTGATATGGGGGAATGAGGAGGTAAGGATGAAAATAACTACAGTGGAGATAACACTTGTCTTCAGACATCGAAGGGTTAAGTCAAGAATCAACCTATTAAACTGTGAAGCTCTGAGGTGAAATTCATGCTGAAATTCTGTACCCTGGTACAAGAAGGTGACATTCTTGGTTAATATTTCAATCCCTTCCATTTCCCCCTTTTAAGACGATTCCCTGATGAAACAAAGTGAGCTATATGGCTAGGAGAGCAAAATGTGGCATCATATCATAGCATTCTGTGTTATGTTTAGAAATTAAAATACAAAAGTTCTACTATACAATATGCAATGCAACAATTCTTCAATGTGTATTACTTTTAATTTAGTAATATAATCCATCCAGAATAAATACCAGGAAACTGTAAATTACAGAGCAATAATTTCATTGAGCAGATTCATATGAAGTCTAAACAATGGCAGTAAAGCTTGACTGGTTTGTGTAGTCACTAGAACGGGGTGGTGGGCAAACTTTTTGGCCCGAGGGCCACATTGGGGTTGCAAAACGGTATGGAAGGCCGGGTACGGAAGGCTGTGCCTCCTAAACAGCCTGGACCCCGCCCCCATCCAATCCCTCCCACTGACTGCCCTGCTCCAAACTCCTGACCCATTCAACCACCCCTGCTCCTTGTTCCCTAACCGTTCCCTTCTGGGACCCCCGCCCCTAACTGCGGCCGGGACCTCACTCCCATCCAACCCCCCCACCCCCCCCCGCTCCTAGTCCCCTGACTGCTCTGACCCCAGGGCCGGCTCCAGGGTTTATGCCTCCCCAAGCAGGGGGGAGAAAAAAAAAAAGCCGCGATCAGCGCCTGCTCCACCGCACCACTTTCTTCTTCGGCGGCAATTCGGCGGCCGGTCCTTCCCTCCGAGAGGGACCCGCCACCGAATTGCCGTCGAAGAGCCCGACGTGCTGCCCCTTCCCCTTGGCTGCCCCAAGCACCTGCTTGCTGAGCTGGTGCCTGGAGCCGGCCCTGACTGACCCCTATCCACATCCCTGCCCCTTGCCAGATCCCCCGGGACCCCACGCCTATCCCGTTCCCTGACCCCTATCCGCACCCCCGCCCCTTGACAGACCCCCCTGGGACCCCACGCCTATCCAACTCCCCGTTCCCCGTCCCTGACCCCTATCCACTCCCCTGCCCCTTGACAGACCCCCTGGGACCCCACGCCTATCCAACCCCCCGTTCCCCGTCCCCTGACCCCTATCCACACTCCCTCCCTTGACAGACCCCTGGGACCCCACGCCTATCCAACTCCCGTTCCCGTCCCCTGACCCCTATCCACACCCCTGCCCCTTGACAGACCCCCTGGGACCCCACGCCTATCCAACCCCGTTCCCGTCCCTGACCCCTATCCACACCCCGGCCCCTTGACAGACCCCGAGACCCCACGCCTATCCAACCCCCGTTCCCCATCCCCTGACCCCTATCCACACCCCGCCCCTTGACAGATCCCCAGGACCCCACGCCTATCCTGTTCCCCGTCCCTGACCCCTATCCATACCCCGCCCCAACAGGCCCCCGGGACGCCCATGCTTATCCAACCCCCCCGTCCCCCATCCCCTGACTGCCCTCCAAAACCTCCACCACATCCAACTGCTCCCTGTCCCCTGACTGCCCTCTGGGATCCCCTGCCCCTTATCCAGCCCCTGGCCCTGTCCCTGGCCTTTTTACCATGCTGCTCAGAGCAGCATGTCTGGCAGCCGCACCGCCCGGCCAGAGCCAGATACCCTGCCACACTGCTCGGCAGGAGCGCGCAACTCCGCTGCCCAGCGTGCTGCCCGCATGGTGGCGTGGCTGCGGGGGATAGGGTGACCAGATAGCAAGTGTGAAAAATCTGGACAGAGAGTGAGGGGGGTAATAGGCACCCATGTAAGAAAAAGCCTCAAATATCGGGACTGTCCCTATAAATTCAGGACATCTGGTCACCCTGGCGGAGGAGGTGGGACAACGGGGGAGGGGCCGGGGGCTAGCTTTCCAGGCCGGGAGCTAAAGGGCCGGGCAGCGCCATAGTTTGCCCACCTCTGCACTAGAACATCAGGATGAAAAGATAGACCCATAATTCAAGATTTGCATTATTTTTATTTTATATACTACACATATCCAAGTCCTGGATCCATGCCCTGTTCAGGCATCTACTCCCCATCTCTCCTTTTTCCACTGCTCCCTCAGCCACCCCTTTCCTCCTGACCCCTTTTGTTTCTTTGACCCCCTTTCTCCCTTTCTGAAGGCTTCAGGCTTTCCCAATGGAGCTCTGACCATGGCACTATAACCACTGCAAGAACAGCTTTCTTAGTGCTCTGTTAGCTCCTCGTTTACCACTATCAGCTGTGATTGGTTAAATCTTAACATTTGTTCATGTAACATTGCACTGCTGAATATGATTAGTGCCTTTTCTAATTAATGTCTGTAATTTTTAATTCATGGCTGCCTTTTTCTCCCAGGAGTTGCTGTGTCCTCACTTTAGCATGGGTCGATTTGACCCAAGTGCTTTCATCTCGGTAACTTATTTATAATCCTATGTTTCCAAAAAGGATCTCAAATGCTAAACCATTGTAATAAAATTTAAAATGAGTCTTTAATTAAAAATTGCACCAAAATTTATTCTTTTTTATTACAGGATGTACTGCGATATAGGGGCAGGCTAATATATTAACTCTTACGTACTTCTGTGCGTGGCTTCACCATTCATGAATTATCATTGTTTTCCTTAGTGAGCTAAAGCCCTTCTTTATGCAATTATAATCCATTATCTGTTTTAATTATACCACAAATATTTTGGAAATTTAACAGTTTTTATTATTAAAGGTTAAACTATAATTTGAGTTTAGCTGATTCAGTCTGAAATTGGCACAGCAGTACATCTCCTTTGTGATACCGTTAACATTGTGAAAACTCCTATCCCATTGGCTTTATACTTGGAGAAACCCATTCATACTTACATAAATATAGTAGAGATGAATTTCCTGTCTATTATAGAACTATAAAAGAGACAGTGAAGATACATAATGGGTTTATATATGACATGCATGCATCTTGTGTGAATGAATGAGTTGCTCCGAGGTCTTTTCATCAATAGGGTAAGTGCACCAAATACAAACTACAGCTGCTGTGATCTGTTCAGCAGAGATATAAACTCCAGGGAACAAGCCCCTCCAAGTTTGTGGATTTGCCCCACACATTTATCTTGTGCTTGAAATCTACTTATATTTTGAATACCAAGAATTCTGTCAGAGCAAAGTTGTACTCAGCATGATTTTGGCAGTTTTATGGCTGAGATTATGTGTAGTATATGCTGCCAGTTTAATGTTGGATGTGTTTTAGGAGGATTAAATTCTCCAGTGCCCTGAATGATCTGCTAGATCTTATCCATCTTTGACTTCTATGACTAATGACTTAAACCAATAGAATTTCATTTTTTTGATAAGCATTCTGAATCATAGTGGAATTAGGTGTTTTTTCTACACACTAATATCCAAATACTAGAGTTTTTGTCTTTGTAGGTCACGTGCAAGAACCCTGAATTCCATCTCTGTGAAAGTCTTTAAGCTTTATTTTTATAGTAGACAATGAGAGAAATGAGGAGGTTGAAGAAACGACCATCTTTTTACAAGCAATAGATATCCTGAGTCTTATTAATGGACGATGACATAGGAGCACTGATGTCTTAAAAAATATGGTTCAACTACTAAGTGAAGAGTGACTATACCAGAATTGGGGACCAGATTCTTACAGCAGATATTGACATTGGGTTATACTCATCTCCTGTGTAACACCATTTAAGTCAGTGGAATTACATCAGGAATTAATTTGGCCCATCATCTTTTTTGTCATACAAACACCAGACTGCCGAGAGAGCACAAGAAATCCTTCCTATTTTATTGATGGTTTTTTGATATTGCATGAATACACTATTCCATAAAAAGATGCCATCAACAATAAAAGATATTACCTTACCCATCTTATCTCATCAACATTTAAACAGAATAGTAGAATTAGTTTCTCCTTCCTCTGAATATGATACTTCTAATACTTCCACTAATTACTCTTTTTATTAATACTTACAATAGTACTGGGAATGTTTCATATAATTTTGCCTCTTATATCCTGTTATGAGAGTTCAAATCTCCATGGGTGCTCTAGCTGCCAATCTTGAATATTGAACTCTTCTTACATTATGGGGAACTGACCTTCTGAATAGAGGGTCTCCTGCTATGGAATTTGCTCTGGTTCCTAATCTGTCATAGTCCAGATTTGCTTTGTTTTTTTTCAGAATCTGGTGTGTATTTATTTAATCACAAATTTGCCTGATTGCTGCTGCAGGAAGAGGCGTACAGATATTTAAAATTCACAATTTTATTTAATGGAATTGCACATTAATTTTTGTTTGGTTTCATTCACATGATTTTGTACTCACTCAAATTTAACTTTATGTTTTGGAGAGTCTGTCTTTTTATGCAGCAAGCCAGGCAGAAATAGAAAAGTTAACTTTGCTTGAAAATGGGATAATTTTGGCTCAAATTTGGTTGAATTGAGCGTATTATTGTTCTTTTGGCAGCAGAAGGAAAGAGTATAAGTTATACTACTCTATGTGCCCCTTGAGGACAACATATATATTTTAAATTTTGAATGGCATCCAGGTGTTGTTTCAATGGGCACCCAATAAATCTATAAATAAAATATAAACATACTAGTGACTTTAGTAACTATTCTGTTAACCTTATAATACAAGCAAAGCCCCACATACTCTGCAGCAAGCGGTACCTAAACTCTTCAGCCAAATCCTCAGATCTGTTGCAGCAGATTGGAAATTCTGGGAAGGAGTCATTTAAATAATAAAAAAAAGTTTAATGAATTAAATATGAAAATGATTTGCAGTATATTAGCCCCCTTTTTTCTCACTGAATATTAAATTTAATTTATTTTGTGCCATCTCCACATTTCAGTTTTCAGTGTGCTGCAGATTTTGTTTAAATACACAACTACATTGTAGCAATTACCAGCAAGGAAGTTGGAGGTTTTGGGAGATGAGTAGGAGACACCTCTGGCTCTTGTAATCAGGGGTGATGTTAATAATTTGGGTTGTGTGATAGGTATATTAGCTAGGTGGTTCTGTAGAAAGATCAGCAGTGAAGTAGATAACAATTGAGTCCCTATCTCTCAGAGCTATATTTCTAAGTTTTGTGCAGACTTGGGAAGGCAGCACTTCACTGGTTTACATGTGGTTCATGTTTTCGGAGAACTTTAGTTCTGGAGTGCCATTTGGTGGCAAGAGATGAGCAGAAGGTGGATTCCATGGCATTGGAATCAGAGGGTAGATGGGTGAGCAAGTTAAGAATGGTACTAAAATATTGGTTGAAAAATAAGCCACCCAGTTAACCAAACTGGTTTCAAGTGGAGAATAGTAAAGTTTCTTGGGCCAGGGACTTTATCTTCATCCCGGACTTCAAAGTTCCTAAGACATTGTTGGTGATTTTATATATAATGAAAATGCTACATTAAAAGAACATTAAGGTTGAAAAGTCAAGCATTCAGATGTTAAGAAATGCCAGAACTAAAGTTGCCTGCAATCTAAGTTTGCCCTCCTATTCATTATGATACAGTCTAATCACATGACCATGTACTGTTTTTCGCCCAGGACTCCTGCGTCATTGATTGCACAGGCTGCATGGTGATTACTAAATGGCTGGTTCAATATTTTTTTTATCTTCATTATGCCATATATGGCCCCAGGCTTTATTTACCACACAGCATCCAGTCCATAGGATTGTGAAGTTTCCTCTATTTTTGGAGGTCCAACTTGAGATGCACTTAGAGCCTGAATTTTCAGAATACTTAGAATTTTAACAGATTTAAAAATTTTATTAAGATGATGTTAAAAAAAAGTGAACAGTACAGAGTTTAAGCATAGAAGTTTCTGGTTATCAGGGAATAACACAGATTATCGAGGATGTAATACATTATAGGTTCAAAGTACTGCTCCAACTGATTTCAATTGCAGTTGTCAGTGCTCAGCACATCTCCAAATCTGGCTCCAGTTATCTCACATTGGGGCACCAGAAACCGAGGAACATAGAATTAGCAGCCATATGTCAAAAAAAATGTGATTTCCTTAGTACCTCACAGAAACTCTGTGGGAGAAGCAGGGAGAGAATCTAAGTCACTTGGGCAGCATTCAACTTCCTCATCTGCAAAACTGTCCTTTCTCTTCATACAGTCCCCTGCCTTATTCATAAACACTTTCTATCTTTTGGAACAAACGAGGCGGAGATCCCACAAACAATAGCCTCCTTCATTACACAATCCAGCTTCATCTTCAGGGCATCACCTGTTCTGTGTACAGAATGAGGAAAAAAATAGTATGTGATCTCGTAATTAGACTGCATCATAATGAATATGCATACGGGTGCTGAAATAAGATTGTATCCGCAATGTTAATAACTTTGCTACCTCAACATTCTTTTTTTTTTAATAATTTCCTAAATTTTCTTTTTTTTAAAAAGCAACCTCAAAACAAAACAAAAAAGCCCAAAATATAAATTCCCTAATATGAAAAAATATTGACTCTCACATAGGTCACCAGCAGGATAGGGACCTTTATCTCCACAGCATAGGCTACTCCCACTTGAGCCGACTAACTGGTAGCAGTAGTAGGCTGTTTTCCTCTATATGTAACAATGACTAAAGAGAACTTATTCACACTTTGCCAGTTATTGGCTAGCTAATCTATATTATTGTAAGTCGGGTCTGAATGAGTTCTCCCCTGACATCTAGTGATACACTGGAGAAAAGACTTCCGGAGCAGACTGTATTTGCATAGACACACCTACTTTGCCTAGATGTTCAGCTTTCCCAATGTGATCAATTTTGGCTGGTTTGGGGTTACAATTCATTTTAGTTGAATGCAGGTGTAATGAAATGTTGTTTTCCTTATTTTATGAGTCAAGGGCAGTTGAACTGTACTTAGCAGGCCCTGGTTGAGGGGATCGCCCTAAACTGAACGTCACTTGCTAAGAGGATAACAAATTCCAGGGAAGATGAGAGGGGGGTGGACTCTGCTTAAAGAGTTCTAGACACTTTGTGACTCCTCCCACTCCATTGTTTAAAGACAGAGCTGATTAGACTCAGTTGAAAGTTCTTTTTTGTGTTCAGTGGTTACTAGCACTGAAATCATAGAGGAACAGGTCTTGAGACCAAGCTTTAGACCTGGTATGGTGATAGCGTCAAAGTGAAAGATAACAAAGAGGCATTAGCACAGATGTAGCACTGCTGCCTGGTGAAATCACAAAGAGCTGGGCTAAATGGGGGAACCTCAGAACACAGCATTGCAGAAATGGCAGGGAGTGGCATGCATAGCAGTGATAGCAGCAGCAGCAGAGGTGGCAGCAAGTTCCCAGCAGTGGCAGAGCTAACAGCGACAGCAGCAGTGGTGAGTGGGGGAATAGATAGCAACAGCACGGAGCCAGCTGCAGCAGCAGTAGTGGAGGGATTTCTCGATACCCCCTTTTCAGAGGTGGGAGGTGGACCCATGTGAATGCATGTTTGAATTCTGGGTCTTCGCTGACCAAGGACAGCTAACTCTGAGTTGGGTGCAGCAGGGGGAATGGGGCATGGTGTGTTAAATGGACATTTTTTGTCAGACTTTCACACTGCAAGGTGGGAAAAGAAGGCAAAGGATACTGCTGCCAGAAGGGTTACATTATAATATATATTCATTTACACATCACTTTTAATTCCAAAGGATCCCATAGCACTTTACAAGCTAGCTATAAAGAAGAATCACTTTTCCCCACTACAGAAATGCAGCCTCTGCTGAGGTAAAACATGACAGCTCTGCAGTGCAGTGCAATCTTTAAGCATGAGGGTTCAATGCCTTTGTTTTATGATTCATCTGAAAGATCATAATTCTAAAAGCACAGTGTTTGCCTCTTAAGGTGAGGCTAGTGCACTGGTTCAGTATTGACTCATAGTGAAGATTGTCACTGATATAATTTTCTTGCTCTGTCCTGGGTTTTTCCACAAAATACTGGCAAGACCCAACGCTGCTTTACTTGCGAAATGACAGTCTGAAGATGCACAACTGCATATAATTTTTTATTATCTTTCTGTGTTTGGCAGCCTGCCTTCATTAAAGTAAGCTGAATGCAACAGTACCAAACTGCAAATCACTGTGTATTACCTGTGCATAGGAGAGAGATTATTAAAGTAAAGCTAGAACAGTTGACCTCACTTTTCCTAAAACTTAAATATTTTCGGCTCCCTGGTGCCTTTGAGAACCCTTCCCCTTTTTCCCCAGAAGCCCTACCTCAGCTAAGGTATGTCTGCACTACCCGCCGGATTCACAGGTAGTGATCGATCTATCGGGGATCGATGTATCACATCTCCTTTAGACGCGATACATCGATCCCCAAACATGCTCCCCGTTGACTCCGGAACTCCACCAGAGTGAGAGGTGGAAGCGGAGTCGACGGGGGAGCGGCGGCCGTCGATCCCGTGCCACGAGGAGGTGAAGTAAGTCAATCTAAGTCAATTTAAGATACATTGACTTCAGCTACGCTATTCTCATAGCTGAAGTTGCGTATCTCAGGGCTTGGCTACACTTGAAAGTTGCAGCGCTGGTGGAGGCTTTCCAGCGCTGCAATTAGTAACTGTCCACACCTGCAAGGCACATCCAGCGCTGCAACTCCCTGGCTGCAGCGCTGGCTGAACACCTGGTCTGCTTGGGGTGTAGCGATTGCAGCGCTGGTGATCCAGCGCTGCTCGTCAAGTGTGGACACACACCAGCGCTGTTATTGGCCTCCAGGGTATTAGCAGATATCCCAGAATGCTTTTATAAATTACTCTCTTTGTTTTGTTATGCAGCCTCTCTTTGTTTTGTTGTGAACTCAGAGCTCCGTAGCTCCGTTGATCCCGGAGCTGCTTATCTACAAACACAGCTCCTGTTTGCTGTGATCAATGGCTGTGAACAATCAAATGAGATAATGAGGCAGGCAGGGAGTGAGTGTTTGCTTGACAGAAACGGGGCAGAGGGGAGAGAGGGAGTCCGTTGGCTGCAAGCTGTTTGCAGTTAAGAGTTAAGGGTAAGGGATCGGGAACATGTTCTGATTTTTCAAGGCAGGAAGGTAACACACAGTGTTGGCTCCAAAAATCCACACTCTCTCTCTCGCCCGCTCCCTGTCACACTATGCTCCACCCCACCCCCCTCTTTTGAAAAGCACGTTGCTGCCACTTGAACACTGGGATAGCTGCCCATAATGCATCACTCCCAACAGCGCTGCAAATGCTGCAAATGTGGCCACACTGCTGTGAGTAACTGTGAGTGTGGCCGCACACCAGTGCTGTTCCTACACAGCTGGATGACCAGCGCTGTAACTCCCAGCGCTGCAACTTTCAAGTGTAGCCAAGCCCTTAGATTGATCCCTCCCCAGTGTAGACCAGGCCTAAGAATGACTGACTATATCAGAAGCAAGTGATGGGGCCAGCAACGGAGGCTGAATACTGTTTAGGGCATGCTGCTGCTTCTACTACTTCTGACAGGACCACCATTAGAAGCCTCACAAGTGGTGTGAGGGAATCAAAAGAAAGCACCTTTTCACCCCTAAAGAACCTGAAGGCCAGGTAGAAGCATATCTAAGAAAACAAAACTCGGGGCTTTGTCTTCTAGATTGGAAGTACTGTAGCTAATACAGGAAGGATACAGACAACTCTGGTGGAAACAGTCTAAGGGAAGAGAGCTTCCAAAGTATACTAGCTTTGATAAAACTAACAATTTTCTTAATATTGTGCTTTTGTTTCAATTTAGTGTCTCTCCTCTGATCTCGGGACTCCATAGGCAATTTTATTCAGCCCAGCGGCAGGGAGATAGTTGTTGTTGTTGTTGGTTTTGTTTAACTGAATGCTGGCATGTTTGTTGAGCTGACCCCACCCTCAGAACAGTAGAAATGTCCTCTTTTCCCTATTAGGGAGTTTATTGCAAGGCATTTGTTTGTAATTTCTCTTTAATTTGTCCCTGGGAAATTTTTTCCTCTTTCAGTTTTGCCACTATCTGGAACTATTAAGGTCTTCATAGAAGCACTCTGGGAAGGACCAGGAGCCCCAGCCCTAGTGGTATATCTCATGCTTCTCTCAGCAGTTTCAAGTGGTCACCTGGCCCCAGCGGCAATATCAGAGGATTTCATTGCCCACTTCCATTCTCAGAAAAGGAATTTTGCATTTACAGTGGGGTGCAGAACTTGGGGCAGATTCCCCTAGCACTAGATGTTTTCTTCAGCAGGCACCATCCCTGGGACTGGTATTTCCCATCCTAGGCTACATACTGCTCAGTCATGACAATTTATCCATCAAACTGGTGAAGTCAGTATGCTCTAAGAGACAAATTGGATCTTTTTCTGGACATTCTCTAATCATTAGGGGAGTGCTTCACCATTTACATCTTTTGCAAATTTCACAGATTCAACTGCCTTCTTCGATATCCAGACTATGAACTAGATTCAACTTAAAGTTTGCTGGGGTCTACACGCCAAGGGTTCTCCTTTTTTATCTACCATTTCCACTGACAGCAGGAATGACCAGTCATACTCTTAGCCCTTTACTTACTATGGCTGCCTGTGGGGTATTGATGGCCATATTAAACAGCATAAGCCTTCCAGTTACCTTGAACCGGTTTATCAGGGTTTATTGGCTATTCCTGATCTCCAGTGTTGGCAGCTTTCCACTTTGGACCTTAATAACAGTTCATTTTGGGGGTTTATTGAGCCATTCAGAGATTTTTAGCCTCAGTGGTGTCCTGGCTAAAATATTATTTCTCTTCCTCCATAAAAAAAGTAAGGTTCTCTATTGAAGGTTTTTTTTTTTTTTTAAACAAGGGCTGAGAAAGAGCTTACTTGGGTTTGAACTTTGTCACCATGTGCTATACACTATCACTTTGGTTGCATCCCAATATTCTTTCCTACTATGTAGTTGTGGCTATTGTTGCCCCTTTTTTGGCCCAAGTGGTCAGCCAGTATCTGAGACCTTGCTTGGTTGTTTCCGTTAAGAGAAGAAATTGATGGTACAAATCAGGTATTTCTTTGGGGCAATCCTGTTTATTTACAAAGAATGTATACAAAGTTCTGTTTCCCTAAACAGTAGGAACAAACAGGTGATACTTTCCTTATTCAGAAATCCAAATCTGCCTTTACAGCCTTGTGCTGTGCCCCCAGGAGCTCTCTCTTGGCTTTCTGCTTCCTTTCTGTCTCTCGCAAACAGACACACACAGCTGAAACCAATTAGTGCCCAAGCCCTTGCATTTGCAATCAGTCTCCAGAGAAACTCCTCTGACCAATTCACTTACCTTCTTCTTAGGCCTTGCCACGCTGCCCAGACCTTGGACAGTGTCTTCTATTGTTTCAGCTATCACTATACAAAGGAACAATTAGCCAGAATGAAGGGTGCTTAGAATACCCATCAGTGTGGGTAGCCATTAACACCTTCCATCATAACACTATTTATAAGGCAACATGGGTGATAGAGGATGGTGGTCTTACTGAAGCTACTTTCAAACTGCCAGCTGTGGTTACATTAGATCTACTTTCTCATGATGTAAAAGCAACAAAGAATCCTGTGGCACCTTATAGACTAACAGACGTTTTGCAGCATGAGCTTTCGTGGGTGAATACCCACTTCTTCGGATGCAAGTGGTGGAAATTTCCAGGGGCAGGTTTATATATGCAAGCAAGAAGCAAGCTAGAGATAACGAGGTTAGTTCAATCAGGGAGGATGAGGCCCTGTTCTAGCAGTTGGGGTGTGAAAACCAAGGGAGGAGAAACTGGTTCTGTAATTGGCAAGCCATTCACAGTCTTTGTTTAATCCTGAGCTGATGGTGTCAAATTTGCAGATGAACTGGAGCTCAGCAGTTTCTCTTTGAAGTCTGGTCCTGAAGTTTTTTTGCTGCAGGATGGCCACCTTAAGATCTGCTATTGTGTGGCCAGGGAGGTTGAAGTGTTCTCCTACAGGTTTTTGTATATTGCCATTCCTAATGTCTGATTTGTGTCCATTTATCCTTTTCCTTAGAGACTGTCCAGTTTGGCCGATGTACATAGCAGAGGGGCATTGCTGGCATATGATGGCATATATTACATTGGTGGACATGCAGGTGAATGAACCGGTGATGGTGTGGCTGATCTGGTTAGGTCCTGTGATGGTGTTGCTGGTGTAGATATGTGGGCAGAGTTGGCATCGAGGTTTGTTGCATGGGTTGGTTCCTGAGCTATATAATCCGAAGAAGTGGGTATTCACCCACGAAAGCTCATGCTGCAAAACGTCTGTTAGTCTATAAGGTGCCACAGGATTCTTTGTTGCTTTTACAGATCCAGACTAACACGTCTACCCCTCTGATACTTTCTCATGATGTTCACTCTGGTGAGAAGGTTAAAGTGAGTAGGGATAGTTTTATTTTATTTGTAGACCCTTGAGCTTTCTAGATATAATGATCTGCAGATCAGCACTAGAGTGCACCCTGATTACAACACCGAAGTCTACCTATAGCAGTGGACTTCTCTTTCTTTTTTCAATCATAAACTTTTTGTCAGTTTGTGACAAATTTTCGAAAATTGTGACAAATATTTTCGTTCTCAGAAAGTAGACTGGATAATAGTGTGTCTAAATTATTCTAATCTGCGGAGAACGTCTGAGGATTTTCTTTTGGGGTTTGGCAGTTACATGAAAACCTCCTTAGCTAGGTAGAACAAGTGATCCCATTTTCAAGCAATTAAGTCAGCAGTCAAGGAATGCACTTTGTGATTTTGTGGCTCATACTAGAAGAAACCTGCAAGGCTGCTACCTGATTGTAAATACATTATTTTTCTAAGTGTTTTGTGATGGAGTTGCTTTCCTCTTTGGCTACAATTTTCAGACAACTGATCCTTCAGACAACTGCTCATAGTGGAAATGTATGTTATTAATATAAAATAAATACATTTTTATATATTTATACACAGTGGGGAAAAGCGAGCGAATATGATTCCTTAATAATTCTATATATACACTTTGTGTGGAATTCTCTTTCATCTTCTCAGATCAGGGCAAGAAATGTGAAATATAGTGAGATATAGTAATTCTATATACACTTTGTGTGGAATTCTCTTTTGTCTTCCTTCAGATCAGGGCAAGAAATGTGAAAGGGGCTAAAAATGCTCAGGTATGACATCAATAAAATGGCTGTTTGTTCATTCAGTTCAAATACTAATAGTCTAATGTATCTCCTCAGCCAGTAGGCTGAGGTTTTAGTCTCCTTTCTCTTCCCATCAAATTACTCAGTCTCCAGACTTCTGGACTGGACAGAAATACCCAGGAGTTGTGACTTCCACCTACAGTAGGGATCCCTGATAGGAAAAAACTTGAATTACAGGTAAGAAACCTAATTTCATCTCTTCTCATTGTCTGCTTCAGGCTGAGCTCAATTCACTAGTGGAATTGGTTGAAAAAAGTGAAAATAATGTTGCAAATGTGCATTTTGAACATCACCCCGCATATTTTGTTGAAAATGTTTTTCAACAAACCTTTTATGAGAAGCTCAAATTATTAGTCTGGAACAAAGCTCAATTGTGACTCAAAGGGCCAAATTGCAGCAGCACAGGGAATAAAAGAGTGTAAAGCACCACTTACTCTCTTTGTGCTAGATGCCTGTGTACCTATGAGCTGGGAAAGCAGGCTCCTCAGATCTGTTACACTCTGCAGCCCAGTGTTTCCCACAATTCCTGACATTGGGGATTCTCTCCTCACTCTGCAGCTAGCAGAGGAGACTCAGCATTTTGGCAAGGCTGTTCTGGCCATGATCCCTCTGTTCCTGCTTGCAGCCAGATTTTCTGCCTCCATGGCAGAACTCATTCAGTGGTTCTATTGCTACTTCCTAACTTCTACCTCCAGTGGTTGTATTTTTTGTGGGGAATGCCTTTTCTGTTTGTTTGTTTGGCTAACCTTGGGGCAGTGGCTAACGTGTTCTCTCTCTCTAGCCCTTTTTTCCTCCCTGGGACAGTTTTTAGTTGGGTGACTGAACCTTCCTGTTGGCTCTTCTGCACCTTTTCAGTATGACAGCACAGCCTAAAAAGCACAAAACAAAATCTACACATTGCTCCAGCTGTGAGACATCCTTTCCCAGCTCAGTAGATGGTGAGTTGTGCCAAACTTGCACCCAGCCTTCCATCACTAACTCTGTTAGGTTTCAGGGCTCTGAGTCAGATGCCCATGTGGGATCCTTTTCCCACCAGAGCAGCTGTGACTCCAACATGGAAAAAGTCCCTGAGAAGAGCAGGGAAAATATGAAGAGGAGCCCAGCCAGCTGGAGAACAGAGAGGGGAGGCTTACGGGGCCACAGATCCCTGACCCGAGTGCCCTTGCAGAGAAGCAGCACTCATAAACAGCACTCATAAACAGACCACCTCCTTCCCAATTTAAACAAGAGATCCCAGTTTAAATAATAAGTATCCCCTCCCCTCTCCCTGGGGAAATAGGCTCTAGTAAGTGAGAACTCAGATCTTGAGAGAGGGCTTAAGGCCTTATAGAAGGCTAGCTGCAAAAGGCCTCACCAAAGCCATGCTGTAGCATGTATGCTCTCAAAGCACCTCTGCTCCCCCCCCCAAAAAAAAAGAAAGAAAGAAAGCAAATAAAGCAAATAAATAAAGGAAAGAGGGGAAAGAAAAAGCACAAAATATCTAGGATGTCTGACTCCTCTTCCTACTCTCCCTCCTCCACTGAGGATGGTGAATTGTTGGACTTTGAATCAGAACAGGACCAGGTCAAAAACTCAAGCAGGATTTTTTTCTTCCCTGAGAAATTTGAGGCCATAAGCAGCAAGGTTATCTCCACTATTCAGGTTCAAACTGAATAGATTCCTGAGGGTAAGCTGCGGAGTAAATTCCTCCCCTGACACTATGATTCCCCTACGCTCCTCTTTTGAGGAAGTGGTTGGGGATGAATGGGATAAGGCTGGAGAAGGGTGAGCACATTAACAAAAATGACCTCAGGTTCTATAAGATCCAGATGATCCGATTACAGAGCTACTGAAGGTTGAGGCTGCTGTAGTGTCCCTGGCTAAAGATATGATTATTCTCTCGGAAGAGGAGTTCTATCGTAAGGACCCCATGGATAGAAAGATTCTTTAAAAAGGCATTGAGGCCTCCTTAGCCACTTTCACAGTGCCCCTAGCAGTTACTTGCTTTGCAAGAGCATTTCTCTCATGGTTGGAAGATCTTGGAGCCCTGAAAAATCACCCTGAGTTTGGCTGTATTGTTAATGAAAGTTTCCCTGGCAACAGCAGTGGATGCGATGAGGTTCTCAGCCAGAGCCATGTCCACCAGCTCAGTAATCAGGCACTACCTATGACTCCAACCCTGATAGGTAGATACCTACTCAGATCAGGTTCTGTGCTCCACCAGATTTATAGGAACTGAGCTTTTCAGAGAAAAGCTAGGCAAGATAGTTAAAGACAGTGCAGCAACCTCCAGGTAGCTAGATTCCTTAGAGCAGTCTGATTAGCCAAGCTAGCATTCACAATGCTCTTTAGAAAATGGGACCTAGTGCTTGTGTTGAGAGCCCTGACAAGCCATCCCTCGAAACCTCTGAAGTCAGTGTGAGCATTCTGTTTGTCTATCAAAATTTGCTTTCTGATAGTAACCACACTTGCAAGGTGAGTGTCAGATTGGGCAGCCCTCTGTATATGAATCTTACTGTGGATAAGGTGGTGCTTAGAACTCCAGAATACTGTATTCTGAAGATGAACGTTTCCTTTCATGTTTCCCAAGATGTGATCCTGCCTTAATTCTGTCCAAGACCATAGTATCCCACCAACAAGGGATGAGATACTATAGATGTCAGAATAGCTCTGAAAATGTACCTCAAATGTACAGAATCTACAAAGAGACTGGGAGTCCTGTTTGTATCATTCCACCTCAAAAGCCAAGGGCTCAGAGCTTCCACCTCAGAAATTTGCAAGGTGGCCACCTGGTCAGCAGCTAATGCCTTTATCAAGCCCTACAAGGTGGACTCATTGTCCTCTGCAGAGGTAGCAATGTACTGCAAGTGATAGCCCAGAAATGATTTTACCCTTTAAACAAATACTATAAAATGGGGAGGGATATACTATTTCCTTTTTTTCTGACCTTTTCCATAACCCTCCCTACATCAGTTCACTGCTCACTGCTACCCAGATGTCAAGAATTGTGGGAGACACTGTGCTATAGAATGGAAAATTTCTTTCTGATAATTGCCTTTCTGCTAACAGCATCTCCCACAGCTCTGCCCATCCTGACTGGCTCATGAGCCCAAAGAATAGATGCTTATCCTTACGATGGGACCCTTTTCCTGTTGTTTGGTCCACTGTATATAGTCGATCAGTTACCTTTGAAGTATTTGTTACTAATTATGATATATAAGTTTTTACAGCTTTGGAATAACTCATCTGGCCACAAGCAGGAGCAAAAGGGGCTTGGCCAAAGCGGAAGCACCACAACGCTGGTCTGGTTCTGTTAGCTGCAGAGTGAGGAGGGCAGCCCTAATGTCAAGAATTGTGGGAGATACTACTAGCAGAAAGGAAATTATCAGCAATCAATTTTCCATTCAGCATACCTGCACCGGTGGGTGGGAATGGGACTAGACATGGGTGTTGGCTCCATCTGCCAGCTTTTCCCCCCAACCAACGCTACACTTGTCTATTCCTGACATATTTTATTCCCTCTCTGGAGCAGTGGGTAACTGAAAGAAAGTTTGTGATTCTCAGCCTTAATCTTTTTCCCAGGCTGCTCCATGGGCATCCCAACAATACAAAGTTAACTGCTCAAGCCAGGTCATATATTTATGATCTAGCCACTTGATAAACCACTTGATAGCTACATGGGTACTATTTTTACGGAGTTTGTAGAATCTTAAATTCTTTTAAAAACTCATGGAATTTTTGCTGTTGCTAACCTAATGGTACCAATTCTAACCAGACAAAATCAGTAATATTTAGCCCAACGTCAGGTATAGAGATGACAGGAACTAAATAATTTGCTAGAGATTTTCTTAATGGTAGCAAGTATTTGTGCCTATTGAATTCCAGCCACATTAATTTTCTTACCAATTATAAAAGAAAGTAGGTAATCAAAATGTGAGGTTGGATGGAATTTAATGGTTCTGATGCAAGCAGAGAGCATAACACTGATGAAGATAAATACTAGTAGATCCTTCTGTGTCCTTACTCCTATTAAAAAATATGTTTGCTGCTGAATTGCAGGTATAAAATCCAACCTTTCTGTATTAGGTGAGCAAATCTTCACTATTTGTTAAATGCAGTTTTCTTTACTTTGAATGGACTGGAATATGAAAAGTCCTTAAGAAGTGTCTAGCAGAATTAGGTAACAACATAACTCCTCTTCTCACTATTTTGGTCCTACTGCAATATTTTCCTTATATTTAATGTTTCCAGTGTCTTGAATTCAGCTCTCTAGAAGCTCTCAAGATTAGAGTTCTTTCACCCTTCGACAAACGCAACGTTGCTCACCAGTATGTTTTTTTGAAGCTTGGTGAGCTTTAATGTAAGTCCATTAGCAGGAGTTCTGTATATGTGCAAAAGACTTACCTGTAAAATCCCTTTCTGTTTAGTAATTTGTTTCAGATATGCAACACACTTAAGTGTAACACAGGTATTTAGGATACATGCAAATAGCATGCCTTTTTGATTCTCTTGTGCAGTGAAAATTGATATCACAATGTTATGTTTATTCCACTATACAGAAATATATGCTTATAAACAAATGTACTGTATAAGCATAAAAAAGTTCTTGAACAGGACAGTGGGCAAATAAAATAATTTAGGGATTTTTTGAACCTTGCAGAAATCAGTCCTCATTCAGTGCCATGATCTATAACCAATATTTAGTAGTTAAGCTCACATTCAAATTTAGATAAATTATTTTTTCCCCATTGACACTCAGCTCTATGTGAATGAATTCATTTTAGGGAGGGTTAAAGAAGTGTGTGGATATATTTTAAATCAGTAGTATAAAGTACCTTGTATGGCAGCTGTAAGTTGTGCAATGAAGTGGAATTTCAGGTTTAATAGATGACTTGGATTTCTAAATTCCATGCAGTTGTCAAAAGGTTGTCTTGATCTCTGGGAAAGGCAAGGGATGAGTGGACGTATTTGTGCCTTTAGCATCAAGTTTGGGCAGATTAGTTCATTGTGACCACTTGGGAGAGAAAAGAATGCTTTTATTTCAGTATGGAGTGGATGAGAGAATTTACTGTGTGTCTGATTGCATAAAACATATCTTGTATGGTAAATATAATATGAGCTGGATTTGGCTTTGAGATTCTAAGCCTGTGAAGGTTTCATGCACATATTTTCTCCCCCCCCCCAAATACTCTGCCCAGTGCTAATTAAAACCAGTGAATTTAACTTCTCTGCTTTTTATTAAAAATGAAGCTGTTTGGATTAAAATCATAACTATAAACTGAAAGGAATTTCATGAGCTGTTTTGGATAATTTGTGAACTCATAATAAAAGATGCTAGGTAACAGTTGTCTTGGGCATGTACTTGTTTACCTTTGCAGATTTAAAAGGTGTTTCTCTGTATTTAATGCATAAAAAAATCCTGATCTGATCTAGCTGGGAAATGTATAATAAATTATACTGCCATTCCATGCTTTCCTAGGAACTCTTTTATTTATACAGCAGCTATAGACTCACTCCTTGGAAACAGAAAAACTGAAGTACCCTGAAAAGTATCACATGATGGCACTGTTTCCATTTCCACCTCCAATGTTATGAAATAAAGCTATAATAAACTGGTATTAAAATGGTGTGTAATGCCAATGTACTTCATATAATTTATGTAAAAGAAAAATCTAACCACTATGGTTATTAATATGGGTATTAAAATGGATCCATATATTTTTCAAAAAGTGTTTTTTGAAAAAATTTGTATATTTATAATACCCCTTATTTTGAGTATAGAGCAACAATCCTGCACAAATATTTAAATATTATTAATGCAGATTCATTAAGTACTATATTAGGAAAAAAAGGTCACTAATATTTGTTCTGTGTTTTATATTTTTGTTTTGATTTTATTGTTGGAGGAGTGCTAATGTCTATGCATTTTTTAACGTAATGTAAAGCCTTTTTGTGGCAAGTTAAATCATTAATGCAGAGGCATTTTAAGAAATGCAAATTAGCTTTTCAAGTACAGAAAAGAACTTAAAGTGTAGTAAGGTCAGAGGCAGGATGAGGCATATTTGTAAAGTGAATTATATTCAGGTATGAATATGAGGAAAGATCTGAATGTAAAAAGAATCAGTGACTTTGAGTATGTAGATTTTAGACATATTATTTATTTCATCTTTTAAATGTACATAAGGTGACCGGATGTCCCAATTTTATAGGGACAGTCCCGATTTTTGGGTCTGTCTCTTATACAGGCGCCTATTACCCCACACCCCCCGTCCCGATTTTTCACATTTGCTGTCTGGTCACCCTAAATGTACATATTCTGATTTAATATGAATAATCATTGTTTTATTTGCTTCTAAAGTAAACTAAAAATCACCTGCAACTCAGAAAATAACATTTTGCAGAAGCACGAATATTCATCTAGTCATACAAAAATATTCCTCTTTCAAGGTAACATGGTGGGTGTGTTCACACTGCATTGCAACCAGTTTTAGAGAAGGTGAGATTCTGTAAGTCTCCAGCCTTTGTCATTGTGTTGCACTGTTGTTGTTCAACTAAAATATGTATTTATATTTATCTTCCCAGTATGAGGATCATTGCAGATCTTTTTTCAAGAGGAAGTTAGAAAAAAAATACCCACTGGTGATGCAGAGCTAATAGCTGGGGCTTGGATCTGTGCCAAATTGGGTGCTTGCACTCCAGGAATGTCCTCTGCCAGTATAAACTTCTTCTGTTCTATGTGTTTTTGGTGTGAGAGTGAGGAGAATAGAAAATGGAAGTAAAATCTGTTATGCACAACTTACCTCATAAATAGTGGATCACTGAACTAAACTAGGTAGTGCACTGATCTAGTAAATTCTGCTGGACTTCATCATTAGGCAGGTTTTTAATTTAAAAAATGGTTTTTAGAAAACCTTATAAGAGATGGTGTGTGATCTGTCATAACATTTAATCACTGTTGTTAAAATCAGTAATAAAGGGTCAGTGTTCTGATCTATTAAAATGTGTTAAGAAAATCATTTGTCATGTATAGTTTATTTTGTACTAGTTAGTAAATAATATTTGAGTCCTTAATATTGTTTGGAGATAATAAAAACCTTACTCTAGACATTCCACTTGAAAGTGCTCTCTTCTACATTAGCGTTTGAGCATTATACTACCTCTCTCTCAGTATTTGACAGTGCATGCTATTTTTAGAATAAGAGATAAAAATTATCACTAATATTTAGAATATTATTGTGAAACAGTTTAAAGACCTAGTGGCAAAGACTGGGCTTGAATGATAAAATTAGAATATAAAAGAAAAAAAACATTCATTACTCACAACTATCTATTCATTTATTTGTCCATTTGTTCATGTATGAGGTGAAGAATTTCAAAATACAGAAACTGGAGACTTCCCTGCTCTCTCTATTTCACCATGCAAATTACTTGCAATTTCCAAATGCCAGTGTTACTTTTCAGAACAAATTTCATACAATAGGAATTCAGTGATTATTCATCCAGTTTAATTAATTCAATTAAATAAGTCTGATGCTGTCAGGTGTTCTTTTAATAATTGAATCAACATGCAGATACATAATAAGCATAAAAGCGTTTCTATGGCTGCAGTTAATTTAGATCCAAAAGAATCTGCTATTCCACTACATTTGATATAGATTATTCTATAATATTTCAGTAATGGGTTGCACAAAGGCTGCCTTTTAAACCTTTGCTTTCTCAAATGTCTTTATATATAATGGTTTAAAACAGAAGGTGTTCAAAAGAGGGTGACCTTTTTCCATTACCATGGTTCCTGTCATTAATGCATTATAATTTTCTTTAGAAGTCTGGAAAAAATGTGTATATGTGCACTCTGTAGCAGGTATGAATCAAAGCATGTTAGTGAAAGTTAAGAATTATCTGTTATTACTAACATAAATAAATAAAAAATTGAGGAAATAATTTTATTGTTACTTTTTCTGTGAAAGTTTAAACAAACCTTGCACTTTACACAAAGCAGTTACAGACCTGAAAGTTTTGGCATCTTAATCCGAAAAGCAGTTGACTTACTCAAATGCGAAAAATAGTATGCCCCATAACTAAATTTAAATCTAATAGAACATTGCATTAGATTACATTGTGTATAAAAGCCAATAGTATATGTTCACTTGCTGCAACAGATTACAATAAATAGCATTGTAATGATATATATATTAAAAAAATAAAAAACAAACCACACGGCAAATGATTTATTTGGTATACTCTCAGTAATGCTTGATGTCATAATTATTGTAAATATTAATTGCTGTGCTAAAATGTAAGCAGGATGACTTTGTATTAGATGAAAAATGAAAATAGTCTGTGTACTGGTAAATAGATAATCATACAAAAGTAATTGGGGTTTTAAAACCCCAATCTATTCTGCCAGCATGAGCTCGTTTGCATGTTAATCACAGGAGTGATTTCCTACTTCACAAGGAAGTCCACACTCTTTCATAACCACTTTTAATTGCATTTAAAATGTTGCAGGGTTGGAATATTAGAAATGGAGGGGTATCAGTGTAAAATTAATAAAAATGTTGCTGAACATCTTTATAGACTAAAGACTATAATATATTTAAGGTCATTTTTATTAGAGTACATAAACGTATATTATACCATATTTTTGAGTGATGTGATGTGTATTAGCTGTAATAATTAATTAATTTATAAATGTGATTTTTTTCTTTAAAAGTTGATAAATGAAAACATAATTATAGGCTGAACACTATAGGAATGCATTTTTATTAGTTACTTTGTTTTACATATATGCTAGTACCAGAAGTATTCTTACATTAATATCTCATCAATAAAACAGTAAATTAGCAAGAGATTATGAAATCTGTGTTACTGCTAAATCAGAGTGTAACCTGATTCTATGGAAAGTTGTATGCTAAAATTTGTGAACTATAAATGAATATGGCATTTTCATTGCAAGTGTATTCAGAGGAAACCACATAATGCTTTTAGTGGAAAAAATAATTCATCTACCCTTGTTTTCATTTAGAGATTCTAACTGGTTATTTTGAAATCTTAATTTAAGCATATATTGACAAAGCTATGATATTAGATGATACATAGAATTTATTGATTGTGATTGCTGTAACCAATAATTTGAATTTGTTTAATGGAGTAGTTAGTGACTAAAATTAGTATTTTATTGTAAACTCCAGCTTTGGAATTGGAGTGCTGAATAGAAATAGATAAAATCTATTGTAACAATGACTTTTTTTTTAATTTTTGAAGCTCAGGTGTAATAAACTGACAATATTAATTTTAAGTGATTTCGTGATATTCGTATTATAAGATTCAACACAGCCTCCTCTATAATTTGTAAAAGGCAAATGTCAAAGTAAAGACAAAATGACTTGTTCTCTGACGGCAGGAATGAAGAAATGTAGCTCTCTAGTAAAATGGTGTAAGTTCACAATGGTTACAATATGATCAGTCTCAAAGATACAAAAACTAATTTTTAGTTAAGATGTTAAAATTATATATTTAAGAAGATGAAAAGTTTGAGGATTAAAGAAAAATCAGTCACAATTTTAAAGAGGTTATATTTGCTTTCATCACCAGGTGTTCTTTCTAATATAAATTACCAAGATGATGTTTCCATAACATAGCTTGGGGTGCTCTGGAGATTAAAACTACCAAAACAGACCTATTAAATTTTTCATAGGGAGGGTCCGCTAGGGATAATAAGCCAATATTCCTTGTCCCATATTCCAGATGTTTTATGTAATTCTGCATCTTTCTAAACCTAAATCGTAGCTTTTCCAGAAAAAATGTACTATGGAGACTGAGATGAAAGGCAAGAACTGTTGAAATGTTAATTTTACTATCTGCTGTTGAGGTCTGTTACCTTTTTATATTTTTTTCCCTACTCCCAGTAGCTCAGTTCTGTTTTATGAATGTTGTGGTATTTCGGTTGTTTGAAGTTTTGAAACTTGGAGCATGACTTTGACTTAGCAAAACACAATGCCACATGGTGTGTGACACACTGATGGATAGTCTTTCATCCTTGTGATTCCCATTCTTTCCACTTTTAACTGGTTCGTGGGTAATAAAAATGAAACATAGTAGTAAAATTATCAAAAGAATAATCGCAATGACATAAAACTAAAATAATTATAAATAAAATGCTGTGGTAGTGTAATTTTAATTGAATATTATGAGCTATAACATTTTAATTCGTTCTTTCACATCAAACCTCAGAAACTCAAAATCAGGATTAGAATGGTGACACAGGTACAGACAATACAGAATATTTCCATACTGTACACAGACAATAGTTAACATATTGAAAACAAGTATTTTATATAGTGTAATTGTCCAGTTTTTATACATTTCATGTGAAAGGTAGCAAATATTTGAAGAAACAAACATTTTTGGCTCATATAATCCCCACTCCCCCCCCCCAACACACTTTCTGGATACTTGTTATGGCGCTCTAGCAATTCTTTGCTACCAGAACAGTTCTTAAGGGCTCTTATTTCTAGTATAATTTAGAGCAGCTCTCAGACTGCTCTAAATTAAACTGAGGGCTAAATTAGTCTCTGGGCCAACCCAGGATAACGGATGGAAGGAGAAAACATAAATGTGTCTTAAAGCCAGCCCCCTCTCCCTCCACTTCCAGTTCAGTTGCTAAACTCAGAACAGTTCAGACAAACCTGAAGATGTGGCCCACTGACTTTTAATTTCTCAGATGCATTCAGCTTGATTGTTAAGAAACACTGTTTTGATGTGGTCATCCCTCTCTCTCTCATCTTTTCTAATTACTAACACCACCACGCCTCTGCTCTTAATTGATTTTTCTAAAATTATTTTATTACTTTTTATTGTTGTAGTTTATTATATGCTGTTCTTTCTTAAATTCAGAGAATTTGGATTCAGGCATATCCTATTAAAGGCTAAAGATACGACATAAAGACTTACATATGTGCTTATCTTTATCCTTGCATTTGGTCTGCCTGCTTTTTTAGAAATTTGTTTCTCATCTACTCTTTTTTATGGACATCTCTGTGGACAACTGAAAAACTTACGATTATGGAATCGTAAGTACAAAGAGAGAGCAAACTGAACAAATGAGAAGGGCAGAGATTTTATTCAGACTGTTTGTAGTTTTATTTTGTTAACATATATTTACCTTAAATACCTGACAGTCAGTGTTGGGAAAGTAACTGTGTTTTGTGTATGGATCAGTATCTCCAATCCTTCAAATGAAGGCTGTGAAAGTTCACTATCCAAGGAGTTCTCTAGAAAAAAACTGTCCTAATCTATCCAAGATAAGAAACAAGGTAACCTCCCCCTCTATTCTCACCTTTTTGTGGGGCCGCTAATGAAATGGTTTCTGGGCTTAATACAAAATAAGGATGAGAAGACAAAATGTCCAAACCTTTTTCTTTTTGTGTCACATCTGAAAAGAAACAACAACAACAACAAAACCATTAAATTAATTCCTAAGGAGATATTCCTTCATTTGTCATATGATGGCTATATTGCCGTAAGGGTATGTGATATGTAATGCTTACAAAGCAGTATTGAGAGCAATGCATCAGTCTTCAAATATATGCTAAATCTTTCCATCCCCAACTTTTAGTATCCATGAATTTGATCAACTGTTTGTAAACACTAAACAATCCTTTCAGCAGCATCTTTGTCATCTGACCATATGCTGACTTGATTTCTGCTGACCGCTGGTCTAAAGTAGTGGTGGGATGAGTCTTCATTTATTCACTCTAATTTAAGGTTTCACGTGCCAGTGATATATTTTAATGCTTTTAGAAGGTCTCTTTCTATAAGTCCATAATATATAACTAATCTATTGTATGTAAAGTAAATAAGGTTTTTAAAATGTTTAAGAAGCTTCATTTAAAATTAAATTAAAATGCAGAGCTCCCCAGGCCGGTGGCCAGGACCCGGGCAGTGTTAGTGCCACTGAAAATCAGCTCATGTGCTGCCTTTGGCACGCGTGCCGTAGGTTGCCTACCCCTGCTTTAAAGACAGGGTTTGGGAGTGAGGCATGCCTTATTCTTTTTTTTCCTGCTACCTGGTTTGCAAGATTTTTTTCAGTTTTATAGGAAATAGCAATGAGGCTTCTTTTTTCATTCAAGAATCCTTTCTTTATACCAGATATCATTCCTTTCTGGTAACCTGAATGCTAGAGCTGAAATTTGAGGCAAAGGGGATCCTCCGACTTCAAAGATTGTGAATTAAATTATTGTAGCAGCTTTCCATATACTATTTCCCGGAATCTATATTTTAGAGCCCCACTGTGCTAGGCACTGTACAAACAGAGTAGTCGACAATTCCTATCCTGAAATGCTTACAATCTGAATAGACAAGACAGACGTAGAGTGTGGAAAGAGGTTGAACACACAAGCAGAGAGAACAATGTGATGGTGGTAAACCTCATGTTAGTTTCACAATTTATGGTTGGGGGGCTGTGAAAAGGTTTAGTTAGCAGGCGAAAAACTAAATAGAAAGAAAAAACAAAGGATGAGAGGACATTGAAGGGAAAGGATCAGGGGACAGGGCAGGGGAGAAGAGAGTAGGATGGGGAGGTGTGGAGTGAAGCAAGTCAAGTCAGAACTGTAGAAAGGTCTTTGAATGTCAAAATGTCCTGGCATTTGGTTGCTTCCGTACTACTGGCTGCAGTCTCTGGGATGCTCTCTCTTATGAAGTGAAAGCAGAGAAGAGACATAGTGATGTGACTCTTTTGCTATTAGGAATTATTTCCATCTATAACCCTAATGAAATACGAACACATATCAGAAAAGATGAAGAGCATACATTTTTAATTTTCTCTTTATGAAGCCATGGAAACAGAGCAGGGTTCAAGAGACATCAGCCATATTGGGTAGATTCCCTGTCCTGGATGTAACTTTTCTTTGGAGACTGGTAAATTATTGGGTTTTGTTATTTTTGTTTCGTGTTTTGCTTTTTGGATTTTTTTTTTAACTGGAGGGAGAGAGAGAGAAAAGGTGATTATAAAAAGTTGTTTATATATATATATTTAAATAAGAGCTGGGACATTCACATCAATTGTTATTTTGAACAGGGAAAGGTGTATATAGGACCACGGAGGATTACACTGTTGTTGGGTGGTGGTGGTGGTGATTTTTAAAATGACATCCAAATGGGGAAAATTGAAAGTAGTGGGAACATTCCAAAAGGGAGAGCTCTCATGGTGCAACAATTAAAAAAAAATTAGCTTGAAATAATTAACATAATACAAGTAACTGATTTGCATAGTCAAATAAAAATAGCCTTATCTTGAGCATAAGAACATAGTAACGGCCGTAATGGGTCAGACCACAGGTCCATCTAGCCCAGTATCCTGTCTTCTGACAGTGGCCAATGCCAGGTGCTCCAGAGTGAATGAATAGAACAGGTAACCATCAAGTGATCCATCCCCTGTCACCCATTCCCAGCTTCTGGCAAACGGAACCTAGGGACACTATTCCTGCCCATCCTGGGTAGTAGCCATTGATGGACTAGATTTAGCTGACTTTGTTTCTTGACTGTAGGAATAACCTATAAGATAAGAGAAAAGCATCAACATTTATTTTGAATGGTAATGCCAGAAAATAACCATTTAAAAACAGGTTTTGACTATCTAGGGCCAGATCTTCATCTAGTGAAAGTCCTTGTAGCTCCATTGATTTCAATTGAGATCTGGCTCATGATTGGTAAAAACAGATTTACAATTACTTGACAAAATTAATGGTGTAATTGTGAAAACTTTTTCTTCTTTGCTTAAGGAATGGGATGAGACATAGCATGAAGTACAGTTTAAAAGGTTTTTTTGTGCTAATATATCCTGGTCAAGTCCATCTTCTGGCAATGTGGATAAAATGCGATATCTATATATGATGCATACTGCATCATAGTCCCTCATCGTAACAAAGAAAGAATGTTCATTGTTGTCTGATAATGGAGCGTCTTGGCCATGTCATTCTGGAAGAAGGTCAGTGTAGGGAAGAAAATCCTGCTGGCCACAGTATGTGCACATATGTGTCTATTGTACAGCATTCTCAAATAATTAAGACAATAATTTATCCTAATAATAATTGGTAGTAAGTTTGACTTTGTAACTTCTGTCAGAAATGCCTGCTTCAAGAGTTTCACACTGTCCTCCATCAACCATTATGTTACTTTGAACTGTGATACTGTAGTTAGATGTGAAATAACAAGAAGTCTCAGAAGTAGAGATGTTGCCCCTTAATGACTTTTTAAATTAGGTTTAGAAATTAATCTGATATTGAGTGGAGAGTATGGAACAGTGGAGTGACCTCACTGATCTGCTCCCATCAGAACAGAAGATATTGATGTCTTTGCATGGTTCCCACATTTAGCCCTGGGTAGAGTTGGAGTAGTCATGCATAAAAGGCAGCAGAGATCTGTGCCTGAAGAAAGGGAACATTATTGTTACAAGTTGTAGATGGAAGAATGGATTTATGATGTCTTCTGAAATATGGAGTCAAGTCAGAGAGTAAGGAAGAACTCCAAGACTGCATAACATTTGTCAATAAGGGGGTAAATGCCCTATATAGAAGAGGTAGTTATGGCATTTGCCAATGGCCTCCATTGCTTAGCCTCTGAAGAAAAATGTTTTATAAATTAAAACTATTATATTATTATTTTAATACATTCATTCAAATTAACTAAAATATGTAAATTATTCAGACATACATTTAAATAAAATCATCCAATAGCTAAACCTGGAGTCACAAGGTCTCCCTAAAGGTACAAGCAAAATCCAACTTTTCTACTTTAATAAAAACTAAGGCAATTCCCATACAAAAGCTTTCTTAAGACAGAGTTGTGTATAAGGAAATATTGTACTTTAAAGCGGCACTTGCTAAAGTGTTGTTAAACAAAGATTCACTAAATAGATTCAATTAACTAAATATTAGTGATTTGAGAAATTTTCAGTTGTTTCAACCTGAACTGTACTCTATAACTTTGGTCATCCTTCACCAGAGACCCCTATTTTTCCCATCTTACACCATCTAAGTGAGTATGACCAGAAACTACCACTATGCCGACCGAAACTTTATTTCAGTTGACAGTTGAACCACCCACCAATGGATACCAGACCCACACCTCTTCCAGGCCATCTTCTTTCTATGAGCCAGATAATACAACAACATATAAGAGCATAAGAATGGCCGTACTGGGTCAGACCAAAGGTCCATCTAGCCCAGTATCCTGTCTACCAACAGTGGCCAATGCCAGGTGCCCCAGAGGGAGTGAACCTAACAGGTAATGATCAAGTGATCTCTCTCCTGCCATCCATCTCCACCCTCTGACAAACAGAGGCTAGGGACACCATTGCTTACCCATCCTGGCTAATAGCCATTAATGGACTTAACGTCCATGAATTTATCCAGTTCTCTTTTAAACATTGTTATAGTCCTAGCCTTCACAACCTCCTCAGGCAAGGAGTTCCACAAGTTGACTGTGCACTGTGTGAAGAAGAAATTCCTTTTATTTGTTTTAAACCTGCTGCACATTAATTTCATTTGGTGACCCCTAGTTCTGGTATTATGGGAATAAGTAAATAACTTTTCCTTATCTAGTTTCTCCACATCACTCATGATTTTATATACCTCTATCATATCCCCCCCTTAGTCTCCTCTTTTCTAAGCTGAAAAGTCCTACCCTCTTTAATCTCTCCTCATATGGGACCCGTTCCAACCCCCTAATCATTTTAGTTGCCCTTCTCTGAACCTTTTCTAGTTCCAGTATATCTTTTTTGAGATGAGGCAACCACATCTGTATGCAGTATTCAAGATGTGGGGGTACCATCGATTTCTATAAGGGCAATAATATATTTTCCTTCTTATTCTCTATCCCCTTTTTAATGATTCCTAACATCCTGTTTGCTTTTTTGACCACCTCTGCACACTGCGTGGACATCTTCAGAGAACTATCCACGATGACTCAAAGATCTTTTTCCTGATTTGTTGTAGCGAAATTAGCCCCCATCATATTGTGTGTATAGTTGGGGTTATTTTTTCCCAATGTGCATTACTTTACATTTATCCATGTTAAATTTCATTTGCCATTTTGTTGCCCAATCACTTAGTTTTGTGAGATCTTTTTGAAGTTCTTCACAGTCTGCTTTGGTCTTAACTATCTTGAGCAGTTTAGTATCATCTGCATACTTTGCCACCTCACTGTTTACCCCTTTCTCCAGATGATTTATGAATAAGTTGAATAGGATTGGTCCTAGGGCTGACCCTTGGGGAATACCACTAGTTACCCCTCTCCATTCTGAGAATTTACCATTTATTCCTACCCTTTGTTCCCTGTCTTTTAACCAGTTCTCAATCCATGAAAGGATCTTCCCTCTTATCCCATGACAACTTAATTTACGTAAGAGCCTTTGGTGAAGGACCTTGTCAAAGGCTTTCTGGAAATCTAAGTATACTATGTCCACTGGATCCCCCTTGTCCACATGTTTTTTGACTCCTTCAAAGAACTCTAATAGATTAGTAAGACATGATTTCCCTTTACAGAAACCATGTTGACTTTTGTCCAACAATTTATGTTCTTCTATGTGCCTGACAATTTTATTCTTTACTATTGTTTTGACTAATTTGCCCGGTACCGACATTAGACTTACCAGTCTGTAATTGCCGGGATCACCTCTAGAGCCCTTTTTAAATATTGGTGTTACATTAGCTATCTTCCAGTCATTGGGTACAGAGGCCAATTTAAAGGACAGGTTACAAACCCTAATTAATAGTTCCGCAACTTCACATTTGAGTTCTTTGAGAACACTTGGGTGAATGCCATCTGGTCCTGGTGACTTGTTAATATTAAGTTTATCAATTAATTCCAAAACCTCCTCTAGTGACACTTCAATCTGTGACAGTTCCTCAGATTTGTCACCTACAAAGGACGGCTCAGGTTTGGGAATCTCCCTAACATCCTCAGCCGTGAAGACTGAAGCAAAGAATCCATTTAGTTTCTCTGCAATGACTTTATCGTCTTTAAGCGCTCCTTTTGTATCTCGATCATCGAGGGGCGCCACTGGTTGTTTAGCAGGCTTCCTGCTTCTGATGTACTTAAAAACATTTTGTTATTACCTTTTGAGTTTTTGGCTAGCCGTTCTTCAAACTCCTCTTTGGCTTTTCTTATTACATTTTTACCCTTAATTTGGCAGTGTTTATGCTCCTTTCTATTTACCTCACTAGGATTTGACTTCCACTTTTTAAAGGAAGTCTTTTTATCTCTCACTGTTTCTTTTACATGGTTATTAAGCCACGGTGGCTCTTTTTTTGTTCTTTTACTGTGTTTCTTAAGTTGGGGTATACATTTAAGTTGGGCCTCTATTACGGTGTCTTTAAAAAGCACCCGTGCAGCTTGCAGGGATTTCACTTTAGTCACTGTACCTTTTAATTTCTGTTTAACTAACCCCCTCATTTTTGCGTAGTTCCCCTTTTTGAAATTAAATGCCACAGTGTTGGGCTGTTGAGATGTTCTTCCCACCATAGGGATGTTAAATCTTGTTATACTATGGTCACTATTTCCAAGCAGTCCTGTTATAGTTACATCCTGGACCAGCTCCTGTGCTCCACTCAGGACTAAATCTAGAGTTGCCTCTCCCCTTGTGGGTTCCTGTACCAGCTGCTCCAAGTAGCAGTCATTTAAAGTATAGAGAAAGTTTGTCTCTGCGTTGCATCCCGAGGTGACGTGTTCCCAGTCAATATGGGGATAATTGAAATCCCCCACTATTATTGAGTTCTCAATTTTGATAGCCTCTCTAATTTCCCTTAGCATTTCATCATCACTATCACTGTCCTGGTCAGGTGGTCGATAATAGATCCCTAATGTTATATTCTTATTAGAGCATGAAATTACTATCCATAGAGATTCTATGGAACATGTGGATTCACTTAAGATTTTTACTTCATTTGATTCTACATTTTCTTTCACATATAGTGCCACTCCCTCCCACCCGCATGACCTGTTCTGTTCTTCTGATATATTTTGTACCCCAGAATGATTGTGTCCCATTGATTGTCCTCAGTCCACCAGGTTTCTGTGATGCCTATTATATCAATATCCTCCTTTATCACGAGGCACTCTAGTTCACTCATCTTATTATTTAGACTTCTAGCATTTGTGTACATCACTTTAAAAACATATCACTGTTTATTTGTCTGCCCTTTTCTGATGTGTCCAGTTCTTTATGTGAATGTTTCTCATCTGATCTGGCCCTTACATTATCCTCTTCCATCCTCTGCGCCTGACTATAACTCGGAGAATCTCTATCAATAGACTCTCCTCTAAGAGAAGTCTCTATCCGATCCACATGCTCCTCTGCAGCAGTCGGCTTTCCCCCATCTCTTAGTTTAAAAACTGCTCTGCAACCTTAATGTTAAGTGCCAGCAGTCTGGTTCCACTTTGGTTTAGGTGGAGCCCATCCTTCCTGTGTAGGCTCCCCCTATCCCAAAAGTTTCCCCAATTCCTAACGAATCTAAACCCCTCCTCTCTACACCATCATATCATCCACACATTGAGACTATGAAGCTCTGCCTGCCTACCTGGCCCTGCATGTGGAACTGGGAGCATTTCTGAGAATGCCACCATAGAGGTCCTGGATTTCAGTCTCTTTCCTAGCAGTCTAAATTTGGCCTCCAGGACGTCTTCCTACCCTTCCCTATGTCATTGGTACCTACATGTACCACGACCACTGGCTCCTCCCTTGCGCTACACATAAGTCTATCCAGATGCCTTGAGAGATCCGCAACCTTCGCACCAGACAGGCAAGTCACCATATGGTTCTCTCGGTCATCACAATATATTTCACGCTTCTAGAATAGTCCACAGATTATGCCTTCCCTTAATCATTATACTTTTATGGGCTGGGAGAGCCCAATCTATTTTATTTATTTTTCCTGTATCATCTGAGAATACGAATATATAGCCAATGTTGATCTTCTTTCTAGGAGTTTAGAATTTTAGCCTCTCACTGTGTCCAGATATCCTTCTCTATCATATTCAATTACCTCTTTATTTGGCACTGGTGCAACCGCTACTGGAATATTGTCCAGTTCTGATGTCTACAGTTCAAGAAGGATGTTGATAAATTGGAGAGGGTTCAGAGAAGAGCCATGAAAAAAAAAAAGATTAGAAAATCTGCCATATAGTGATAAACTCAAGGAGCTCAGTCTATTTAGTTTAACAAATAGAAGGTTAAGGTGTGACTTGATTACAGTTTGAGTACCTAACGGGGAACAAATATTTGATAATGGGCTCTCCAATCTAGAAGACAAAAGTATAACACAATCCAATGGCTAGAAGTTGAAGGTTAACAAATTCAGACTGGAAATAAGGTGTATATTTTTAACAGTGAAGGTAATTAGCCATTGGAACAATTTACCAAGGTTTGTGGTGGATTCTCCATTACAGGTAATGTTTAAATCAAGATATGCTCCAGTTCAGTGGTTCTCAGCCTTTCCAGATTTCTGTACCCCTTTCAGGAGTCTGATTTGTCTTGCGTACCCCCAAGTTACACCTCACATTAAAACTACTTGCTTTCAAAATCAGACACAAAATACAAAGGTGTCACAGCATACTATTACTGAAAAATTGCTTATGTTCTCATTTTTACCCTATACTTATAAAATAAATCAATTAGAATATAAATATTGTACTTATATTTCAGTGTATAGTATATAGAGCAGTATAAACAAGTCATTGTATAAAATTTTAGTTTGTACTGACTCCGCTAGTGCTTTTAATGTAGCCTGTGGTAAAACTAGGCAAATATCTAGATGAGTTGATGTACCCCCTGGAAGACTGCTGTGTACCTCCGGGGGGTACACATACCCCCTGGTTGAGAGCCACTACTCTGGTTCAAACAGGAGCTAATTCAGGGATGCCATATAGCCTGTCTTATACAGGAGGTCAGACTAGATCTCATTGATTCCTTCTGATTTTATAATCTGTGCAACTATAAGAAAAGAGCATGTCAGAGATGGTCAGAGATGGTCATGTGCAGCATAGGGTATGAAATCTTGAGTATGAAAAAAATCTCTCCCTTAGTCCATCCTGATGTTTTCAAGATACATAATTTCTCCTGTCCCTGATATGCAGTAGGCTGGAAGATAGTGTCAGTTATATTTTGCAACTGAAGGAAGTACATTTTTGAATGGGTTGGACTTAAGTTTTATATGGTACCCGGTGAAGGTCTTCAACCTATAGGACAAAGGTGTGTGGGGTAATGGGTGCAGAGATGAAGTTGGTGTTAGAACCATAACTGCAGATTTCCTACATTACTAGCCATGAGAATGATTAAAATGATTGGGAAACTTGCTTTATAGTGAGAAACTCAATCTATTAATTTAAACAAATTACTACATTGCCTGAATTACAACACTGAGGGTTTTAAATGATTGTAACATTCGATTACTGGTGCTTTGTAGGGCATTAACTCTGTCTTCACTAACTTTTTGACTATATTTGACTACCTGCATCTTGTCTTGTGTTAAATTCTCAAGTGGTGGGATTTCCCTCACTTCCCTTAGTAATCTGTTCCCTAAGGTAATGTAATGTACGATTTCATATTGAGGACAATATTTGTTTGATATTCAGTCAGACTACATCATCCTTTAATTTCTCGTTTCATCCTTTCACTTTGTTAAAACCCTTGTGCTGATAAATCTATTTCTCTTTTCACCTTGATACTTAAACTCTTGAAATATTTGTAGATGGTGTGACGGGTCTGGTACCCCAGCACCCCCTAGTGGCAGGGGCGAGCTGGGGGCCTAGCGTCACGCCACTCCCTTGTCCGTCGGTCGGCCCCTGGTAGCCGGCGTATTACGGCCTAGCGGCCGGAGTCCATAAACACCCCCTTCGGAGCGAGGTAGCGCGGCCTAGCGGCCAGAGTCCACAAACACCCCCTTCGGGGCGGGGTAGCGCGGCCTAGCGGCCAGAGTCCACAAACACCCCCTTCGGGGCGGGGTAGCGCGGCCTAGCATCCAGAGTCCATAAACACCCCCTTCAGAGCGGGGTAACACGGCCTAGCGGCCAGAGTCCATAAACACCCCCTTCGGAGCGGGGTAACATGGCCTAGCGGCCAGAGTCCACAAACACCCCCTTCGGAGCGGGGTAGCGCGGCCTAGTGGCCGGAGTCCATAAACACCCCCTTCGGAGCGGGGTAGCGCGGCCTAGCGCCCAGAGTCCATACACCCCCCCTTCGGAGCGGGGTTTAAGGGGTGGGGTAGGGGGACTCGGGCCCACCCTCTCCACCGAGCCCCGACCCAGGGTCCTGATTGTGGCAAGCTCTCCTTGCCACCCGCTCGGCGGGGATCCGCCCGCAACACGCCGAGCGGTACTGCAGCTTTAAGGCTGTCAGTCCCGACAATCACCCTGGGTCACTTCCTACCCTGTCTAGCCGGACGTCTGCGTTGTGGGAGCGGTTCCCCCGTAGGTCCCTCACGGCAGGCGTCCCTCCCCGGGGTCTCCGGTATGGCCTCAGCTCGGCTGACACCCCGGTCCAGGCTCACTGGCTCTCCTTCTGCAGGAGCTGACGGTCTGCGTCCTTCTCCCCCAGTGGCCAGCCCAGACTGAGCAGACCTGCAGGCTTTTATACCGGTCTGCCAGTTGGAGCATGCCCAGCAGAGCTTCCTGGGCGTGGCTTCCTCTGCTAGCAAAGAAGGGTTAACCCCTGCTGTACCAGTGCGGGGCTGTCCCGCCCCGTCACACATGGTTATTGTGTCTTCCTCATTGTCCTTACTATTGTTTATCCAAGTTTTACAAGTTTACTCAATTTTTCCCACAAAAATCAATCCCTCCAGACATATTTTTGGTGGTCTTTGGATTAATTTGTACTGTGGTAGCACCTAGAGGTCCCTATCATAGACCAGAGCCCCAGTGTACAAATTCATTACAGAAAGACAGGCTATGCCTCAAGGAGCTTGCAATCTAAGTACAACACAAAATACAACTGATAGATAGAATAAACATATAGAGGAGTTCAAGGTACATCTTTCTGGTACTGAGCTGCTCTGAACTAAACACAACATTCCAAGAGCAATCTCATCAGATTGGTATGAAGAGAGAATGTGGTATCACTTGTTGCTTTGTGATGTGATGTGTAGGCCTATGTAGCCCACATTGTGTTGCTTTTTTATGTTGTGTTATCCCTTTCAAACTCATCTGATTTGCTGTCTACAATCACATTTGGGTCTGTTTGGCATTAATGATTCCCCATTTTTTTCCATCTCAGTGAATCTGGGTTTGGGATAATTTTTTCCAAGTTGTGTGTCATTTTGTGCTATTCTGCTCATATTTCTTTGTGCTGTTATGCAGGTGTTTCTAACCCCGTTAAGTTCTTTTGTATTATTTCGATGCTTTCATTGGGTGTTCTCAAAATTTACCAGTTTAGTAACATCTACAGATTTTGGTAATATGTTGTTAACCTGCTTTTCCAGATCGTTAATGGTGTTAAATAAGACAGGTGCTAACAGTGAACTGGATGACATGCTAGTGAACTCCTCTCCCCAAATTTGATACACTTTGTTTTTCATTTCTTGTATCCTCACTCAAAATACATTCCTTTTTTATTTTTATTATTTTTATTATTTTTATTTTTTTTATTAAGGATTTATACTTTCATTTTCAAATGATATCTGCCTTGCAATATAAGTACAGTACTTTTGACAAGTAATATTGCTGATTCTACCTCTTCTTACAATGTATAAAGACACAGAAACGTATGTACCTACTGACCAAGATATTGTCTGAACTGGTGCTGAAATTACTATGGCTGACTGTCCTAGATGACTTTAGCATCAATAAAAGCAACAAAGAATCCTGTGGCACCTTATAGACTAACAGACGTTTTGCAGCATGAGCTTTCGTGGGTGAAAGAAGTGGGTATTCACCCACGAAAGCTCATGCTGCAAAACGTCTGTTAGTCTATAAGGTGCCACAGGATTCTTTGTTGCTTTTACAGATCCAGACTAACACGGCTACCCCTCTGATACTTTAGCATCAATGTGGATGCAGAATAGGTTAGCTCAGGATCCCATGGCTGCCATGCAATCTACTGGATCTTTGGCTCCATACGTAAAGCTGGCCACACTCTGTAATATATTTTTGCATAGGATGAGAGGAGTATCTGTGTAGTTGCACTTTCCTTATGGAAAAACAGTTATTTTATCCACTGTGAGGTGGTTCATTGCTCACCATTTCTTTTATGTGGGCAGTGGACCAGTTTTAATGGTCTTTCAGGGTTTAATGTGAATAGCTGGATTCCAGAATTTGGAGATTGCTACTCTGTCCATGGACTCTATTGATGGCTTGGTAGTATTTGTGATAATGAATGTTCCATGACTGTATCACCCTCTCATTTGTGGCAGAATCAACCCCCTTCTCTGTGCTTAGCCAAAATGTTGCTTTTCAGAATTAGAGATTTCCTTTAAGAATATGTTTCTTAAAAACAAAAACAAACAAACAAGCAAGCAAACAAAAAACCTTTCTTTTTATTCTGCAATATTAGTGCCTGTGGGAGTTTTCTGGGTGGTGGGTGTCGTGATGAATCCAGGTTGTCTTCACTGAGATATAGAGTCAAGTATGGCTTGCCATAGGGAGTTTTTTCTGTACTTTGAAGTTACATTTTCTGTGATTCAGGCCTGACTAGCAACTTCCCTTCCACCAAATCACTGTTCTGAAAGTGCTTCTGGAGTTTTGGTTAGGAATCTGCTGTTTAAATCCATGCCTTTCTTGCTTGATATAATCCAGTGAGGGAAATGGTGGCACTGTTATTGGAGACTGTCAGTCCCAGCTTCCTAGAGAATAAGATGCCAGCACTTCTACCAAGTAGCCATTATACCCGTACATAAGATCTTGACGCTGATCTCCCCAATTATTTTTGGACTCTATTCTTCATCTTTTGGAGTTGTGGTAAGGCAATACTGGCAATACTCAGAGTGTTTGTTCTCCTGTCTTCTTCCAGGATGCTTTTAGGCCTGAGTATCGCATGGCAACCACTTTGGTGATTGCTCTCCATTAAAAATGGACAAACATCAAATGTCTATGGTAATGCTCTGACATGTGTCAGCTGCCTTTCATGTGGTTGGCTTTGCAGTTGTAGGACTTTGGTAGGATTGGGGGAAATTTAAACAATAGAAAGCGATAGTGGTGGAACTTTCCTCACTACGCTTTATGGCATCTGCTAAAATTTTAGCTGATCCCAATGAAATCCTACTACTTTTGTAACATTACAGCGTGATGCTTCTTTCACAAGAGGCACCTTACAAGTGTCTAGGTTCTCCCAAGGGTGGGAGGAGGGAGGTATGTAATATAAAAAAAATCATTTCACAGAAGTAATTTATTTTTTAAAGAAAAGATTTTAAGATGAAACTTTTTTAAAAATTGCTTTTATAAAAAGTGAGCAGCTTATTTAAGCTGAAGATAGTCTGTTTTGTTAACAGAACAGAATCGAGAGGACCTATGCTGAGAAAGAGTTGGGCTCAATTTGGCATAATCTTACTACACTATCTGAAGATACAGCAATAAACCACATAAAATTGATGCTCATCCGAGGATTTAATGCTCCTTCTTCTGAGATATTGCAGTGTTATCTTACATTAATGTAGTGAGGAGTGGCAGGAAAGTTCATACAAAATGACAAGTCTCCTACTGTCAATGAATAAAGGTCTTTGAAATTCACGTAAATTTTCAGCTAAATCCCTGCTATTTTTGTGTTAGGCAGAAACCCTGAAATTTTGGAAAGCCGTGGTAAAATACCGTATATAGTTGATCATAAGCTGGTTCGTGTATAAGCTGCTCCCCACCCCCGAGATGGATAAGTAAAAATGGAAATTTTTTATAACCTGTTCATAAGCCAACACTATAATTCAGGAGTCAGCAAACTTTGGCTCCCGGGCCATCAGGATAAGCTGCTGGTTTGTTTACCCTGAGCGTCCGCAGGCACGGAGGTAAACAAAGTGTTCTGGCGCACCAGCTGTTTACCCTGATGGGCCGGGACAGCAATTGGTGGGGAAATTTTTTTGGGGGGAGAAGCTGGGAGTCAGGGAAGTAACCCCTGTGACCACCCCCCACATGACCCCACCCCTAGCCTGGGACCCCTAGCCTGGGACCCCCACACTCTCCCCATCCCATCCCTTCCCACCTTATGTGGGGAGGGCCAGGGGAGGATGTCTCAGGCCTGGCTGGAGTTGCTCTGTCAGGCTGGGCAGTGTGGCCACAGCCTGCTCCGATGGGCCAGACCGGGAGGTGTGGCTGCAGCATGTTCCAATGGGCTGGCCGCAGCGTGCTCCGGCGGCGTGGCCACAGCCTGCTCTGGGGGGCGGGGCCGAGCGGCACGGCTGCAGCCTGCCAGCCCCGGAGGTGCAGCTGCTTCGGAGGCTGGGGGGAAACCAGCGTGGCCAGAAGCGGAGAGACTCTGGCCCCACCTCTTCCCTTCTGTCTCTGCTGGCTGTGCTGCCTCTCCTTGTGCCCTCTGTTGGGGGGAGGGGCTGTGTCCCACCTCTCCCTCTCTATACCCGTTCATAAGCCGACCCCCTTCTCTGGTGCTTCCCTTTTTTACTAAAAAATATTCAGCTTATGAACGAGTATATACGGTATTGGCTGAAAACTGTAAAATGTGTTATCTCGTGATATCTCTGCCATTTACACATTTATTTACATATCATAATAGGGTATTGCAATAGTATCCCTAGAGAACTGATATACCACACAACTTTACTCTAACCTCACTACTTTACTTTTTATGTTGCATTGTTGTACTGCACATTATGTCAGCTCTGTGAAGTGTTCAAATGTAGGCTAAAGTTTATTGCCAGGTGGCATGAATGAGGTGTATAAACATTTTATGGACAACAGATGCAGAGAAATGCAGGAATTTGTCTAATGCAGTATAGAGTTATTGTGCTAAGAGATGCAAACTTTTATATTTCCTTTCGGTTAACTGGTGTTGGACAATAAGAATATTAGCTTAGAAATCCAGTTGAAATCTCATCTTGCTATTATTCTGCACTTGTATATACTGTTTGAGATAAAGCACTATAAAAGGTTGAAAACTGTCCTTAGATGCTAAGGACATGCTAATAGAAAGGTAAGTTGTTTCTAAAAGATGTCACAGTGAGTCAATGGAAGATTCAAGAATAGAATCACATTTCCTGTTTCCCAGCCCTGTGTTTCATCACAAGGCCACAGCTGCCCATTTTATATATGTATACAAACTTTCCATTACAATTTTACGCTGATTGTATGAACCAATGAGGAGATTATTATTTTGTCAAGCATATATTTTGTAGTTGCAAATCTAAGTGACCACTTATCTTCAAAATATTCTCATTGGTTCCTGATGGAAAAATTGAGGTATAACAAGTGTTTATTGATTTTCCTTCAAACTGCCCTTCTCAGAATTAATTAATCTCATTATTAGGATTTTAAAATACTCATACTGGGCCTGATACTTCATTCGGTTACACTTAAACCTGAGAGTAACTCCATTGAAGTCCACAGGGTTAACAGTGTAACTGAGTTGAGATTGTACACACAGATTATATCATGCTGTCTTCAGTTCTGCAAGAGTTTTGTTTTAAAATTGTGTATGAATTTTTATGATGCTTTTCTCATTTCAACAAAGCTCTATGTTTTGGGAGAAGGGAGAGACTTCACTTGAAGAACGGGTAGAAATGGAAAAGTTTAAACTAACTCAATTTTTATTATAGTGATTAGACATATGAAACAATGTGGTGGTCATTCTTTTCACAAACAGTAATATAGTTTAAAAAAAAATCCTCCATGAGCACAAATGTTCCGTTGAAAAAGTGTTTTACAGTATTGTTGTGGCTAAACATTTCTTAAAAATTCTGTAAAAACAAACAGTGAAATTGGATAAACCTGAGCTCTGAAATTATTTTTAAAAAGTTTATTGGTTAGTGACAGCTTATTTTGTTAAGTAAGCGGATTCCATATGTGATATTAAGCAAATAATTCTGTGATTTGATAGTTGCCTATTAGGTTGAGACATCCTGCAATGTAACTATGTTTGAAGTTATTTACTGTTTTTCCTCTGCCAAGTTGTGATTGTTTAGTCTGCTAACACTTGTACTAAAGATTTTTCTGGGCACTGGATAGCAGTTGTTTTCAAAGCAAATACTAAATCTAAGACGACATTCCTTTAAAAAAAATTCCTGTTCTGGCAGAAATAACTTGATTTGTGTTCTTGTGCAATGTTCTTTTAGTGTTTCTAGTATGGCTGTTGAAATCTATACTTTATATGATCTCATTGTACTGCCTGCATTTCATTAATGACTGACTCTGTTTAGGGTTTGGGGAGTGAAATATTTTTCACATGACACTACCCAATATGAGTACAGTGCACCAGCTGCAAAAACCACAGACCATCTGATTTTGTGGCTTTTGAGGGTGTGAAAAGTTCAATTGCTTATAGTAAGGCTTATATCTATATGTTCTACCATATGGAAATGGAACTACTGTAGACTTTTTTTTAAAAAAAGTTGAAAAAATATTTTATTCTCAGTAGCCTTGTTTCAAGTAAAGATTAATAATATATTTTATATTTGCGTAGAATTCAAATTGCAGTGCTGATGAATTAATATTGCCATATGGTTTAAAAATGAATTTTACACTAGGTTTCATAGTATACAGTTGTTGCTTTTTCAGATGTGTTATATACATTAAAGTCTTATAAATAACCTGGAAAATAATAAAATGTATATGCCTATTTAGTATTTAATACATATGTGGCATTTAAAAGTGATGGTTTCATGTCTTGGTTAATTTAACCTGTTGTGCCCTTTGGAACACTCACTCTGTGAACTAAGTCTTGGAGCTGGCATTCTGGAACAGGGCCAGGAGTTAGGGAGTATAGTCCTTTAGTCTCTGTATTTTTTTAGTGTGTGCTGTCCTCTATAGGGATTACTCATATGCCTGACACAAGAAATCACCAAAGGCAGCTGTGCAGAGTTTATGTGGATGCTCCTGCGTTGGCCAGAATGAGAATGAAAAATAATGCTGGTTTTTTCAGCATTTTGTTTTCCCATTTTGGGAGATCAAGTGAAGAGGGTTGAATTAGTTGTGTACATACTAAATCAAGAAACAGCCAGTCATGCTATTTAACACAACTTTATGATGTATGAACATTTTATTTTTTGTTTTCCTTCTGTGAGATAACAGCATATACAACAAATGGAGATGATTGAATACTATATCAAACACATTTAAATGGCAAAAGTTGCTCTTTTTCATCACATTCATTTTAGTTTTGGGGTGTATTCAACTAGCTCTCTCAATAAACATAATTTTCTGTGTACTTTAAATAATTATAGTATAAGATAATTTAATTAGTATGACTCCCTACAGGAAAAACAAAAAAGGAAAAACCTTTTACTTTCACATGAGGGTGTGTAATAGGAATATACACACATAATCTGGTCTAGAAGTTTTCAGGAGATAAGCTTTTCCTATACCAAATTACATATGGAACCAGGACAATAATTTACAATGAATGTAAATTCCGTTTTTAAGATCAGTCCTACCAAGGTCTGTGTCTGTCTGTCTGTCTCTCTCTCTCTCTCTCTCTCTCTCATGAGTTGATGTAGGCACACACAGAGGGAAAAAGAAGTACGTGAATGTTCTTATGAATAAAATTCACGGATCTTTTTTAATGGTAGTAAGCCCCTTTATTCACAAACATTAGGGGGAGAAAGTTGTGAGATTTTGCAAATAAAAATAATTTTGAAAAGTAAGTATTGTTTTTAATTATTCACACAGGTTTTCTCAAGAAAGTACAAATAACAAGCAATTAATAAAAATTGCAACCTGTTGATGGATAATTGTTTAACAGAAAAAAGAGACTCAAATTTGTAAAGTCTAGGTCATTCAGGCAGGGAACATAATTTATAGTGTGATTTAGATGACAAATAGCAAAAAAAATCACAGCAGCCAGTTCATGACCAAGTTGTAGTCCAAAATTTGTTTAGATGAACAATTGTAAACAGTGAAAAAATTCTAAAAATCAGAACATTTTTTGTGGATGATGCATAAAAAAGAGTACTCAATGGGTTAGATACATTATTCACAATGACTTATCCCCCCACGTCTAGAGAGAAGATCTGAGAAGACTAGAAAATTGACAAATGTTGACAGTAGTTCTCAACAACACGTCTCTCTGAGCTACTATTAAAAATGGCATAACTGCTGGAGATGGAGCAAAACTGTTTTCCAGCACTGTTACGGAAACTATGATTGAGACTTGATTCTATCCCAAATGATGTTCAGATGTAAAACATAAGAATGCTATAGCAATGCATTTGAATTAAAAAAAAATAAACCTAATGTGCTGAACTCATAAAAAATAAGTTGTGTGTGTGTGTGTGTGTGTGTGATTTTCATGGTATTTAGCCAAACTCATGAAATCAGAGTCAGCCCCCCAAAAATCATGAGATTGGCTTAAATATGATGAAGTTTTAAAAGGATACGTGTTGTGTTCTTTCTATTTGTCTTTTAGTTTCTGAGCCTTTAGGGTGTACTGGCAGCATGCATTCAAGCTTTCTGCAAGAGTGAGGGCTGGAAACTTCCTTTTTTTTTTTTTAAATGAAAGCTGAGATTTTCATGCAATCTCTTCATCGCAGCAGCTGGTGCTCTAAGAAAAATATCAAATACTATGAGTTTTGTGATAGTTATGAGGGGTTGTCAGCACTTCAACCCTCCTTTCTAACCTCTTTTTACAAAAGTAAAATTGTGTTTTGTGTTTTAAACTACAGGTAAAAATTTTGGCTGCACTGAAGTCAGTGGGAATTTTGCCATTGATTTCAATGGATCCAGGATTTCACCCTATGTTTTAGTCCTTTTGTTTGTACTTTCTTTTCCAGATTTAGTTCACATTGGCTGCACTTTTCATAACCTGTACTGCTCCATGTGGAGTGCTTTCTTAGTTGCTTAGAGATGACTCAGCACAATGTAATTGGACTAGCAAACTAATGCCCAAGGAGGCAGCAAAGTAATTAGGAATTTCTGACATTTAAAAATATATGTTTTGTTCTTGCTTTTTACATGTTACAGTTAGGGAAGTAGAAAAGCATTGATCAGAACTAAGAAGGAAGCTAACAAAGACTGTGAGTCAATGGAGTTAAAATGAGATGATAGTAATGGAAGCATGATTATAGATGACACCGCCTCCCCAAAAAAGGATGACTCTGCATAGCGATGCTGAAATCTTTGTTCATTGAAATCAGTTGGAATTTTGGCATTAACTTCAATGAGTTTCACCGTTAGTGCTGTTTTAATTTACTCTATTTTTCCTATGTAAATCTTTATCCCACAATGAAACGTTATGGGAATAGAAAAATGACAAAGATTAACATATTGTACTATGAACAAACTATATGACAAAGTACAATATTTATGTAAATAAAAGTACATAACACAATATTTAGAAATCTGACCATCAGAAAAAATGTGAGAAATGAAAACCTCCAAACTTATCTAAATAAATAAATAAAATAAAATAAATAAAATAAAAGATGAGAAGAAGAGAGAAAGAAAAAGGCTTTAAAATCTAAAGCAAATATTTGTTAAATGTTTAAATGCAGGTAATGGATTTTAAAGGTTTTTTTTAACACTGTGATAAAATATTTAATATTTTTGGTTATGAATACTGTTTATTTCCTACCCTTTTCTGATATTCATTTTCCCTAATTATTTTATTGTTTTAAATATTGTATATAAATAAATATTGCAGTTAAAACAAAAAAAAAAGGTCATTAAAAAACTCGACACCAGGAAATACAAATGTGCAGTCATAAACTTTGAAAATTAATTTGATTACAGAAAACTTTTTTTCAAGACCTTTTGTGGTCTGGGGAAACTCAGTATTTTATAACAAAATAGACTTCTATTAAAAATAATAGACATTCATTGTCATCTTTTTTTTTAAGTTAACACTGAGTTAAGAGTAAAAGGTAAAGCTGTCTTCCATTTTCTTGCTAAAAGGACGGAAGGAAGAATTTAAGACAGAAAATACCTCACTTTGCAATGACATCCAGGAGGTGGAACCATATATACTTTAAAATGCTCAAGTAAATGAGGTTTCATTTTACTTCAATTTGTATACCTTTATTGTATTGCTAAAAGATGCTGGGAATTTGTGATGAAGATAGATTGCATCCTTCATTTAGAATGTGATGCATCCTTCATTTAGAATGTGATTTCTGATCCTCTTTTCTCTTAGAAGCATGGTTCACAACCTTTTGAGGCCTGCAATCTAAAAAAATGGTCAAAATATCATACTGCGACTCACCATATCCCACAATCGTTTTTACCTCCATGTGTGGCATTTGAGTTGTGGCAAGTAATCATGAGTAATTTTGGGATAGTAGGTGGGGGTTGCTAGGACTTTGAGTGTTGTTGAGCTTGTTTCTGGGAAATAGTCTGCCTTGGGTTGAGGGGCTGGTCCTGGGTAAGGGTTGTTGGGTCATTGGGAGAGCAGAGCAAAGATGGGGCCTGGAGCAGAGGTTAGGTCAAGCAGTACAGTGGTAGGTGGGAGGGAGGGAGCTGTTTTTGTTGCTGTTTTTCTCCTACCCTGATTCAATCTGGGTTCTAGCAGCTTCAGGATTTCACTGAAGATGACTTCCAAGTTGTGAGTGGCCCTTGGGAAGTAATGCCCTAGGCTAGCCTTCCATCGACCATTCCTTAGCACTTGATCCCATCTGTCTTTCAACCCGCAAACTGACCTCAGGGCATAGGCTCCATCTACCCTTGATGAGGATGATTTGGTGTGAGTGTCCTAATCTGAGGAAGCAAAGAAGAAGGACAGGGCTTAAAGGTGTACTCATCTTCACGCATGGAGTGCTCAGGTTATCTATGGACACTGTCTGGCAATAGGATAAATACGGGTTAATTTAAAACAAACCTGTACTTACCTGGTTTAAAAGAAATCTTGAAACTTTCACTGAAAATTGTTTTAAATTGCAGAACAAGCTCTTCCTTTCTGATTTAATATTAGCTAATAGCAAAATGACAACTTTTAAAAAAAATTAGCTCATAGGCCTCCACGACAACGGACAAATAAGAACAATTTGTTTATTAATATTTATTTTTAATTGTGGTACATATTATTTTATTGATACCTGTACACTGTTTGTCAAGAAAACACTGGAGCTATTCTTTTAAATATGTATTTTTTAATAATTAAATTGGAATTTTAAAACACTCTGCTGCTTTATAACATGCCAAATACATGAGGCAAAGTTCACCTTCAAGGCTACCTGATGGGAGTCTTTGACTTCCTGGGACTTTGGATCAGGACCTTGATATTTTACTGTTATGAAAAATTGTTCTTGAAAGCTTTATTCCCTATTTTCTGTTTTAATTATGATATTTACATAGTAAAGCATTAACAATGGAAGAATGTAACAAAGAAGGCAGGGGAATCCAAGAGAAAAGTACTTTAGTTGGAAAGTAGCCATGCCTCTGATGGATTAACCGTTTCCCCACAATTTATTCTATTGTGTTGTAGTTTTACAAGCTGCAACAAACTCTCCCTCTCCTTAGCTGGGATAGGAAAGAGTGTGCATTTGCATTATTGGGAGCATCTAAGGCAAGAGAGTGATGATAAGAGAGCAGCTGTTACTTAATGGGATTGTCTTTTTGACTGTGAATGGACTCCAGATGCATGAGCATGTCAGATATGTTGGCTGCTTTCATATAGCCTTTGGTGATAGACACATCAGATGTACAATGTGAGGATGCTAACAGCCATTTTAATGTTCTTTGCAAAAGGAAAGATGACGTTGTGGTTAAAAGCTCTGGACTTAGACTCTGATGATCTGGGGTAAAATAAAATTCAAAAGCACTGAAGTCCTATTTTCAGAAGGGACCTAGAGCAGGTCTACACTACCACTTAAGTCAATCTATCTTACCTTGCTTAGGGGTGTGAAAAAGCCACCTCCCTGAGTGACGCAAGTTACAGCAATCTAAGCGCTGTCCACACCAGCGTTGGGTCAGCTTTAGATGCTCTCCCGATGACATAGCTTTCACCTCTTGCAGAGGTGACGTAATTATGCCAATAGGAGAGAACTGTCCCATCAGCATAGAGTGTCTTCACCAGACACGCTACAGCCATCACAGCTGCATCAGTGCAGCTGTGCCCATGTAGCAATTCTAGTGCAGACCTGCCCCTAGACTCCTGAGTGACTAAACCACTTTTTTAAATGAGCGCCTAAGCAGCTTAGTCCTTTAATTTTTTTTACACCAGGTTCAATTTTCTGCTCTACCACAGACATCCTGTAAGACCTTGTGAAAATTCCTTAATTACTTGGTGTCTTCTCCTATTATGCAGTGCCTAGCGCTCTGTGTTTGACATATCTCGGTGCTATTGTAATTTTAGCAAGAAGAGATATACAGCCTCAGGGTACATCTACTGTGAAAACATTACAGTGGCACAACTGCAGTGCTGCAATTGCGCTGCTGTAGCTCTTCAGTGTAGACACTACCTACGCCAACAGGAGGGAATTCTTCCATTGACCTAGCACTATCTACTCTGTGTGTGGGGGTGGGTAGATCAGCCTAGCTACTTCTTTCACACCCCTCAGAGTTAAGCAAGGTATGTTAATTCCCAATTACAAGCTAATTGGCTTTCAAACTGTACTAAAGCCACACATCCTGAGGACTAGAAAGGTTAAGTCAGAATGGTAGATAATGGTAATATAAAATATCTTTCACATTCATTTGAATTTGATGTGATGGACAGTTAAAAAGATGGCCAAGGAATTTAATCTAGAATATTAGTGAAATAACAGACAAGAGTTGTGAGGAATTAAATAGCAAGCTAGGTATCAGTAGTTCTAAAATATTTTCCATTCTGGGGCTGTTTTTCAAAAGCAAGCATCCAAAACTCCCCTCAAAACAATGTACATAGAAATACAATAATTGTGTTCTGAGAAGAATACTTTAGTTTTGTACTATAATAGTGTTTTCATAATGTATATATTGTTAATAGGCATAATATGGATTAATACGATTTTGTTAGCAGTATTCATTTTATTTTAGAAGCTTTTTTTATTTGACAGGTAGTACAAGTATTCCAAATTTACACACTGGTTATATATTTCAGTTGCCTTATTCATTTAAAAGAAACATAAAGGTATTAAATAATTTTGCATTAGATCTTTACTCGTGAATTTGGTTGCATGTTTTATATCCAATTTAAAATCAAACTGAAAAAAAATAACAATTTACATAGATGCATAGTGGCATGTGGGTGGGGTTCATTAATTCAACTAATTTGTATCTGAAATCCTAGGTTAATCTTATTTGCTATGCTTCTAAATCAGAAAATAATTGCCTAATTGTGAATTACACATTAATTAAACCTCATGTGTGATTTCAAAGGATGACCACATTTGGATTTGTGCAGCATATTCAACTGAGGAAATATTCATTTATTCTAGACATCTGAAATAAGTGTTTCACACATGCTGGAGAAAATATCACATGCTGAGTTAGTCATATTGTAGTTTTAATGAGCTATTTTCATTTGAAAATACATTGTCTACTGTTTTGTTATTTTTATCTTCATTGTTTTCACTACTTATTTAGCAGATTTGAAGAAACCTCTTTCCCGTCCTATTTTTTCTTCCAATATTGTGCAATTTTTTAACCACATATATCATTAGCCATCATGAACACCTTTTATTCCCTGTATTCCTACTTACCAGGATGCTAAAAAAATGTGTGCAGCTCTGAGGACAGAGCTTTGGCTGAAAGTAACCCAACAAGAGGAGCTCACACATTACTTTGTTTTGTTAATGTAAATTAGGGACTACTTTTATTTATGAATTAGTCTGAACATAATTTCTCAGCATCATAATGGTGGAATTGTGTTGAAAATAGGTGTGTTTTATTCAGGGGACATCTTCCATTGGACTACAATTCAAAATGCATCCCTAAAACACTTCAGTGTGTCTTTTTAATGTTTTTTGGACCATGACTGATAATCCTGTTGATGAAAATTGGTGATGTGTTCATTTACAAATGGGTAACTATGTATTGCAGACCAGTGCATAGCTCTATTATTAATATCCCTCTGATGACTATTGCAGTGGAATTAGTTCACAGATGTAGTATGTATACTTTACCTAACTGAGGGACATGTTGGCAGTTTATGGACAATACTGAATTTGTTTTAAAATTGAGCAGATTGCAGCTGCCCTAACTGCATAACAGATTGCAACCTGCAGAGACTACAGGAATCAAGAGGCAACACTGAATGCTGAGACAAGAGTGAGCTCTTTTTTTTAGAATTCTGAATACCATATTGGGTTTATGGACTATACTTTGGTAACTTCTGTTCCATAACTTTGACTGACTGGAACTTTCACCTTGATTGAGAAATAGAATAAAAGGACAAAGAAAGTATGCTATGAAGCAATGTTGTTCATAACGGAGGTTACTTGTGAAACAGACGAATAACATACCAATGTCAAGTGTTGTCTGTGTTAATGTGACAGGCTGCAAACATGATCTCTGAGTGGGATACATCACGTGCCTATTGGTAGCAGAACCCACTTTGCATAAGACTCTCAGTTAGGGTGACCAGATGTCCTGATTTTATAGGGACAGTCCCGATATTTGGGGCTTTTTCTTACATAGGCTCCTATTACCCTCCACCCCCTGTTCCAATTTTTCACACTTGCTGTCTGGTTATCCTACTCTCAGTGCATCTCTAAAATACTTATCCTCTATTATTAAATATTATATTTTGATTAGATTAGTGATGATAATCAGTATAACAGTAATTAATGTATAGAAAAATCATAATGTAACACTTAAATTATATACCTAAGGAGATGTGAATGACAGTATATGTTTCCTTGTCATGTGCAGTAAATACTTTGAACCAAATTCCATTCTCTGTTACTAGATACACATACACACATTTGTATATACATTCAGCTCTTATTGACTTGAATGTGGTCTCTGAAGGTAAAAGTAGAATGTTTCTTATCATTGTGAATGTGCTGTCTTACTACAGGGGACTTATATTTTTATTAATTCCTTTTTGTTGTCAGATATGAAATTCTGTGGAGTGAATGCTGTCACTTTACAATGGTATGTTTTGAACAAGTTGGTTTAGTCCATGACCCTGAGAAAAAAAGAATGGCCATAATGAGTCAGACCAATGGTCCATCTAACTCAGTATCCTGTCTTCTGACAGTGGCTGCTGCCGTGTGCTTCACAGGGAATGAACAGAACAGGGCAATTTATTGAGTGATCCATCCACTGTAGTCCAGTTCCAGCTTCTGTCAGTCAGATGTTTAGAGATGCCAAGAGCATTGGGTCAAGTATCAGAGGGGTAGCCATGTTAGTCTGTATCCACAAAAACAATGAGGAGTCCGGTGGCACCTTATAGACTAACAGATTTATTTGGGCATAAGCATTGGGTTGTGTCCCTAATCCTCTGGCTAATAGACATTGATTGACCTATCCTCCATGAACTTATCTAGTTCTTTCTTGAACCCAGTTGTACTTTTTGCCATCACGACATCCCCGGCAATGAGTTTCACAGGTCATTTTGTATTATCTAGAGACTTTGCCACGTCACTGTTTACCTCTTTTTCCAGATCATTTATGAATATGTTGAACAGCACTGTTCCCAGTTCAGATCCTTGGGAGACTCTGTTATTTATATCTCTTGACTGAAAATACTGACCATTTATTCCTATCCTTTGTTTTTTATCTTTTAACCAGTTACTGTTCAATGACTGGGCCTTCCCTTTCATCTCATGACTGCTTACTTTGCTTAAGAACCTTTGGTGTGGGATCTTGTCAAAAGGTTTCTGAAAATTCAAGTACACTATATCAACTGGATCACCCTGGTCCACATTTAATTTGTGGCAAACTAGGGTGTGAATCGACCCCTTGTTAGCCTGCCACAAACTAACTGTCCATGTGGACTCTGCTTAGGTGCATTAACAGTTCATTAGTGTTTAATCTAGTTTGCTTTCAAACTGTTAATGCTCGTCAGCAGGGTCCACACAGATAGTCTGAGGTAGGCTAGTGTGAGATTGAGTCCTGTGAATTAAATGTTCATATAGACAAGCCCTAAGTTTGTGAATGGAAGTTAGGGAATGTTCTTTTATTCTGTGTTTGTACAGCACCCAGCACAGTGGAGTACAGTGCCTAGCACAATGGGGTCTTTATCCTAATTGGGGTCTATAGGCACTAGTGTAATATAATAATAATAATTAATAAGGAGCAGGAGGCAGATTGAAGATTGAATGTGTTAGCTGTCTGTGACTGAAATACTGTGTATCTCAACTTCTTTCTTGCTCGTGGAGCTAAATCTTGTTTGATAAAAATTATAATTGATGTATTTTGTTTTCCTCACATTATGTTGACTTTAAACGTGCATTTTGTGTTTTATGTTTTAAAAGATTTATTAATTGGGTGAATCTTCTACCTGTATATATTTTGCAAATACATATTTTATATACTGGACTAAGTGATTTGTCAGTGTGTTTTCTGAAACACTGTGCTGTACCATGCAGCAACTCTCTGGCTTCCATTGTTCAAAGAGACATTTTCAGGTTCCTGTTTAATTTGGCTATTTTTGCACTGTACAGATGTGATGAGAACAAAATGTAAGATGTGCCATGTTAAGGAATTTATAAAAACAACAAAAATCCTACTAGTATTTTTTACTTGCAGGGATAGCACTTTTGAGACTTTTTTGGGTAGTTTTAAAAACAAGGAAGAATTATCATTGCCCCTTTAAGAAATGGGTGGACTAAAACAGACTGAAATAAAATGGATCAACCAAAAAAAAGAGTGCAATTTTGAGTATCCAACCTACTAGCTTGTCAAGAAATTGTTCCAGGGATTTCCAGTTTGCAAGAAACTGCCAGCTCTGGATTTTAACCAGAAAAGCCATGCAATATACAAGGGTGTACTGTAGGATTTGGGGGAAGTAGAATTCCAGAGACAAGTGTAACTTAACTTGAGGCTTTCTTTTATGAAAAGAGGTGACTGTAAGTATAAAGTGACAGAAGAATCCTGGGAAGTGTAACGTAGGCACAGCATGGACCCAGAGGTAGTGAGGACAAAAGCAGAGATTTAGGGCTTGCCTACACAGTGGGATTTTTGCAGATTAAGTTTGTGTGGACTAACTCTTGCAGAATAACTATTTCAAAATAATTGTGTCCGCATGGCCAGCTTTTGCTTACTTCTCTCTGAATCATTGTGTATACATGGCACTGACCTTTTTTGATACAGACATCCAGCATTCTGGAAATGTATCCCAGGGTGCTTTGTCCTGCTACTGGACTCTGTGCGTTCTGGGATTTTTTTCACAGCTCATTGTGGGACATCTGCCACATGCTACTGGAAGTCAGGGATTTGAGGTCACAGCAGCAAATTCATGTGATTCCTCTCTGTGTGTCCCATGATACTCCTGTCTTTTTTGAGTCAGTGCCATTTTGCAACTGCTGTCAGCCAGCGTGAGGGGAACACAGCTGAGTGCTGTGGTCCAGGCACTTGTTAAAACACAGTATTTGGAATCATGCATCTGGGTGGCTTTGGCTTTGGAAGCCAGCCACTGTGCCGCTGAGTCATTTTCAGTAGAGCAGGAGGGGGAAGAGGATGAAATCAGCAACTAATTGTGGATAAAGCTTTTTTGGAGCAGCTGCACTCAGGAAAGGACAGTGATGCTGACCAGCAATGGAGGCAGAATTTCAGGATGCAAAAAGCTACTTTCAAGATCTGCTTGAAACTCACTCGGGAGCTGCAGTGCCATTACACCAACATGAGAGCTGTCTTCAGTGTGGAGAAGCCATTGCTCTCCAGAAGCTCACCACCCCTGTTTGCTACCAGTCAGTAGCTAACCAGTTTGGTACATCAACTGTTGGGGCTGTTGTCATGGATGTGTGCGTTGCTATAAAGGAGGTGCTTATGGCATGGGTCATAAATATTGGCAGTGCATAGGAGGTTAATAGATTTGTGCAGATGAGGTTCGTGAATTGTATTGGGGCCACTGATGGGACCCATGTGTCTATTCTTTGTCGTCTCCACAGGCCTCCTTGTTTATAAACAGAAAGGGGTATATCTTCATGGTGCTGGAAGGCCTGGTTGATCACTGTAGCAGGTTCACTAATATTAATGTAGGGGTCTGGAAAGGCCCATGATACAGGAGACTTTCAAAACTTACACCTAATTTATTTAATGAAAAATGGAAATTTCACTCCCAGGACCTCTCTGCACATTAATGGTGTTCTGATTCTCTGCAGTTTACCCTCTGTTTACCTGGCTTTTGAAGCCTTTTCCTGGACACTTAGACAGGAGAAAGGTTCTGTTCAACTATACCTTGAATAGCTGTAGAATGACAGTGGAGTGTGTTTGGAAGAGATGGCTGCTGAACAATATCTGCCACGTATGAGAACTGCTTGTTGTGTTTGCATAACATTTGTGAGAGCAAGGGAGACAGCCTCGTTGACGGGTGGGAGACAGAGGTCTAGAGACTTTCAGATCCCTATGAACAGGCAGAAAGGCTTCCTGTGCAAATTTCAGCAAATTGTCTGAGCCATAGGATCAGGGATGCCTGGACGCCTCTTTTGAGGCAAAGAGAAGAAATGTTGAAATACAATTGGATTATGCATTGGGGTGGGGTTTCATTAATCTGTGTGTATGGATTTAGTGAAATAGAAATTTATATTGCTTTTTAAATGTTTTGTACTATGGTTTTTGGAAAGGGCATTTTATTATGTGTATAGGATATGTGATATTTTATGAAACTTTGTGAAACTTTTGTCAAAAATAACCTTTACAGAACATCAAATAGCGCAAACAATAAAAACATGTATTGAACAAAACTGTGCAAACTTTTATCCATTGTAACACAAACCCCAACATAAAACAATGCAAACTATGCAAAATTATGCAAAACACTGCATACCTTCTACAACATTACAATGCAAAGCTGCACCACATGACAAAAAAGTACTATGTCCACACATGTTGGTGCTGCACTGGTCACAGGCATATGTGGGATTTTTTCCTAGTGCTTTTGCCTTGGCATGTGCAATGGCACAGGAAGAAATCATTGTTTGTGATGGGGGTGAAAGAGGTTCCCGGTAGTCACTTTTTTTCAGAATCCTGTGGTGTCAGGTGGGAAAGGAGATGTCTATGGTTTGAGCTTTGGGAAGGGTGCTGCTGCTCTTAGTATGCATTGTTCTCTCGAGGCTGCAGGAGAGGACTGAGCTGGGGTGGAGGTGGTTGCGCAGTGGCAGAACAGTGCATCAATACGTTCTGCATCAAGACAGTTGGTATTTGTGTGAGCTCCAGGAGGGGTGTCTTCATCATCCTGTCCCTCTTTGAACGTTCTCTGTCCTTCTGTGTCTCTGCAAGGAGAACTTCCCTCCACTCCTCTGTTGTCTGATCTCTCTTCTGAGATGTTATCATGAGGTCCCCAAACATTTCGCCTTTGGTCTTCCTTTTCCTGCCCCAGAGAGAATGTAGTCAGGCGTTCCACTGTTGATTATGGTTCTGTCCTTCAAGGCCGCCGGGTGTCAGGTGCAGAAGCTGGGGAAGCTGAGAAACAGAATAAATAGTTATTGAAGTGATTCATGTCTCCATGGCAACAATGATACAATGTTGCTTCTTCCTCAAATTTGGAATGACATTTCAATAGTCTCTTCCCAGTCTGGGGAGAGCTTAGAGATGGTAAGAATTGTTTCACCTTACTTCTCCTTCATATAGGAACACTGTTCTAATCCTAGGCTGTCAGTGCATTGGGTGGCTGGGGTAGGCAGTGGCATTTGGGTGGGATTCGGCTGGTGGTTTCCAGGGGTTAGGAATCTAGGTGTGGTTAGAAAGATTTGGAGGTTTGCATAGTGAGAGGGATAGCACAGGGGGTTGGTGCTGGGGTGGCAGATGGCCAAGGGAGATGAAAATATCATGGAAATAATTCTTGCAGAGCTGGAATTCTCTGCTATGGTTGGCATTTTGAGCTTATGGAGAGAAGAGGCTAGAAGCTGAGCTCACATCCACCTAAAATGGCAGAATCCACTGGACAGCCAGAACAAAAGTTTGTTGAAACTACCAATACAGTTTTATAGTAATATAGCACATAATACTTATTGGCAGAGGTTCCCTCCATGGAACTATCATGCTGAGTTTAGACATGGGTTTCAGGAGCTGCCTGTTCTTCAGGGTCTGACTCATGCTCTTGCACGGCGAAGAGATCCTGATTTTCACAGGATATCTTCTCCACACCAGTATCCTGGTTGAGGTTGTCCTTGGTGCCTTCAGCATTGTCCAGATCCAGAATATACTGGGATTCAGTGATGGCCTTCTTCATAAATCCCACTCAGCTCCTCATAGTATAGTCAGGAGCTTGGAGCACTCCCAGAGGTCCCGTTTCTGTCCTTGGCTTTTTTATAGTTCTGCTGGAGCGCTGTGCCTTTGCTGTGGCATTGAGCCTTGTCCCAGGACTGACCCCTCTCAGCCATTTGCTTAGTTAAATGTTTATAGATTTTCATATTATGGTGGCTGCTGTTGAAGGAGGACTCCACTGTCCCTTCTCACCAGAGCACAAGGAAATCCATGACCTGTTCATGGCACTGTGTGGATGCACAAGGCATAATTGTTATAATGCTCCAGGAGTGTGTAATTGCAGATGGGATGCTTCTGGCTGCACACCAGCATTTAAATGGGGAGGTAACATCTGGCCATCGTGACCCCCAAGCAGTAGAGAGTGCATGGGTAAACAGACGGGTCAATTCTGGTGTGAAGCACTGCAGTGTGACATACCAGTGGGAGAATTGAAAAGTTAACTCAAAATATAGATGCATGCATACAACCTTTTCCCACACAAACGCATTCAAAAAAACCAATAAAATCCAAAAAAACAGAAGTGGTTTTTCCAATTTGCACTAACTAGCCAGTTAATTAGGAAGAAGAATTGTGTTATGTGAACACAGCCCACTTTAATTGAAAAAATGGCCGTTAGTCCAAAATAAGACGCTTGTGTAGATGAGCCTTTAGTTGAAGTTGTGGAATGCTGGAAGTCATCAGAAAGAGACAGTGAGAGGCAATAGGAGTATGGCTGTCAGTAGCTGCTTGGAAAGACAGAGGTTTGGATTTGGAAGCTGATGGAATAGTATAGTTGTGATATTTTGTTTATACCAATCTGAGATTCACTTTATTGCCTCTTTAAAAAAAAAAGAGAGAGAGAATTGAGCAAAATACAATAACTTTTAAACATCAACATTTATTGATTTTTTTTAGGTTACTTTAAACCTTTCTGACAGATTGTAGCCAAAAGGAGTGAAATTACTTGATTTTCAGAGATGATGAGCAGCCACAAATCCCATTGAATTCAAGTAGCTGTGAAAACCACACCCTAAAAATACTTACTGTTAATACTTCCAGAAAAAAATCCTACCTTGTTTTCAGACTAATAGTACTCCAATAGCCAGTGCAGATTATTTTGAAAGGACACTGGCTCTGGGTTTGAATACCTAAAGAAAACAACTGTTTTCATGTTAAATAACATGGAATAGTTATTGATGTTAAAAGTTAAGATTTGCAGTTACCTTTTCTGAAATAATAATTGATTAAAAAAAATCTCTATAGGGAGACAATTCGCCACGGTAAACAGTTAAAGTTCAAGACAAATCTAAGATAATTTTTGAGTACCAAATATATTTATCTAGATCTCTCTAATTTATTCTAATCTAACCTATTTTGTGTACTTTGTGTACTAATATGTAATTTACCCATCCCAGTACTTCTATTTATGTGACCTCCATCATCATAGCAGCTGAGAGCCTCCTAAATATTTGATAAATAAATAAATATACTAGTAACTAGATAGTTCTCTTTCTTTCTTTACAGTAGGAGAATTAGACTAACTAGTTTACATAATTTTGTTTGCTTCTGTGTTTGTGTTTGTGTGTGTGTGTGTGTGAGAGAGAGAGAGAGAGAGAGAGGTGATTCTGATGTATAACCTAAGTAGAATAACTAAGTTTTCCGTTTATTTTTTCAAGTAGTGAGGTCTGTGGCCCTTCCTATCTCTCAAGGGAGTGAATTTAATAGCAGCGCTTCTGCGGCAGCACTTTAAAGTGCCTTGTGTGGTCGCGGCATAGTGGTGGGAGAGAGCTCTCCCAGCACTCTAAACAAAACCACCTCAACGAGGGGCGTAGTTCTTCCATCCTGTTAATAACTGTTGTTCCTTGAATTTCATCCAGTTTCTAGTCTTGAGCTACCTAGAACTGCAATAGCTTTCTGCCTAGGTCCAAAGCAATTAGGATGCTATAGCTAGTTGTATGGCAATTTGATCTTAAATATTTAAGAGAGCAGAGCATTGGTTTGGTTTGGGGCAAATACTCAATGTAAACACACAGGTGGGGAAGCAGTCCCTGAGAGGAAAATCATTATGCAAAAATAAGAATGCATGGTGGAGTTGGCTATGCCACTGCACTTCAGGTTCAATATGTACACTCTGATATATTTTAAATACCTCAGTGTTGTGGGGCCTGACAGAAGAGCAAACTACTTTTGCCCATGTCCTCATAGGGAAAGGAGAAGAACGGGGGGCGTGTAGTTAAAAGGGAGAATGGAATTTGAGCAAAGGAGAATTTACACACCTAAGATAGACCTGTAGGCTGCAGAAGACAGAGAAGACTTGGAGAAAGACACTGCCAGGGTGCCAGAAAGATACTTTTAAGGATCACATTTACTTTATGTATTTCACAACTTTCCTATTCTCAGGTGTATTCATCTTATTCTTCTGTGCAGATCCATTATGACTGTGAATTCCTGTATATTAAATATACTAAAAATTAACAGCCATTTCTATGCTGGCATTTAAGGTTACAGTCTCTCAGTACCTATTGGAGATAGGCAGAGAGAGTCAGTGCATTATGCACGGATTGGTTTGATCCATTAGCAGGGCATAGTTGGAGGTAATTATCACAAGTAATCATGCATGTTCTCTTTCAGCATTACATAATTCCAAATTACCCACAATTCTGAATTTTTTTGTAAAGGTTTTTAATACTTTTCATTTATGCTCTTTGTGAATAAAATAACAACACTTAAAAAAAAAACACGTACCCCCACTCCTCTGTGGGGCCTGTATGCTCCAGCACTGTTCTATAGTACATTTTATTTCATTACCAGAATGAATGTTGGAACCTCACATCAAATGTTAGTGTGTGATTAGCATTGGATCTGCAATTTGTAGAAGTACAAGAAAGAGAAGCAAGGTCCATTAATATTTAATAAAATACCCATCTGACCTGTTTCATTTGCGGCCAACAATATTCAATATTCAGCCAACAATAACAAAGCTGTTGGATTTTTTTTATTTTAAGGTGTATCACTGGCTGCCTCCCATGCCTCCTGGTTGCCAACAAAAACATAGCCATTCCCCTGGGTCTCTCTTCCAAAGCTTACCACCAGGTTTCCTCTCTCTGTCCATGTCAGCAACTCTCTTCACCCTTCCCCTTTCTACTGCAGTTTCCGCCTCCACTTATAGTGGAATCACCTGATCCAATCCAGGTGTGCTTCTTTAGTAATCAGGGTTAAGAGGCGAGCCATCCTGTTACATGGTCACATTTAACCATTTCAGAGGTTATATATAAAATGGCTATCATAGACATGCCATGCCAGGGTTACACAAGCTTCCCTATCTAGCTCTATCAATGCACATCCTCAATGAGGTGACCAGATATTCTGGTACCTGCAGGCACACAGTGCAGTGTTGCATATTATAGAGAGTTTTCAGGTTTATAATACCGTGACTCCGTTGAATGTCAGTGTGTGCACACAGTTAAATTAGCAGACAGGCATGTGGTTCATTTTAACCTCTCAAATATGTCCTGAGACTTTAAGGCAGACGTTAGGCAGCCAATGTATTGCGGGAAGGAAAGTTGGAAGCTCGAGAAATGGAGGAACTATCAGAGATTTTCACAATAGTATGTATTCCACTACAGTCCTCCCTCCCTGCTACTAAACCTACCTGCAGTCACCAAAATAGCCAACCCCAATCACACTCCTCCATTAACAAACACATCCGGGAGTTATCAGTCCCTCTCTTACAAATCTTTTCATGTTCTCCGTGATATTTACTCACCAACCCCTCCCCCCCGCAAAAAAACAATTTTTTTTGTGGTTTGTGTCTCAAATCTGCCACCTCTGCGGAAGCCAAAAGAAAAACATGCTACACCCTTAGGAGAACCCCCACAGCTGCCAAACCATCTTTCACCTCTTCCAGTCACACATGCTTCCAACATGATTTCTTTCCTGCACCTTTCAGAACAAGACTTCTCTCAGCTGCCCAACTCTCCCATACTCAAGTGGCTATTAAAATCAGGTCTATGCCATGGTCATACTATACACAGTACTTTAAAAAGATAAAATACAAGTTTTTTGTGGTCTGGAGAGGTTATTAGGGAGACAAACTTAAAAGAATTCCTGAAAGAAGTGAGTGTTAAGGAAGGATTTGAAGGAGAGGTACTTGGCAGACAAGAAAAAGGGAGACTCAGACATTGAGGAGAATATTAATAAAGAAGGTGTTTTGGCATCTGAATTTTAAAATCTGGCCATCCTACTCATGACCTGCAAACCCTCTACTATTTCTGTTCTCTGGGATTTGTGAATAGATCAGAGCTCATTGGGTTGAATAGTGCACATGAACTGGGGAATTTATTATGTAGATAAATAGGTACTGGACTGAGACCACCTGTCTCACTTTTGCTTGTGACCTCAGGCAATATTTGAAATCAAATATATCCAGAGATGGGGAAAACGTGTGCCAGCTTACCACACCATGTAATCTCCCCTGGTAGAAAAAGGTTTACTTTTGTAAAGTTATTTTCATTTCGTAATCATATAATACTCTAGCATCTTACCGTACACATGATAATGTTAAGCTAAATTACATAACAATTATTTTTTCTTTTTATAGCAGTATATCCAGCACTTGATTCTTCAGCTAGGTAGTGAAATTCTCCTGTTGCTGAAATTTATGACCCTTTAATACTCCCTATTTTCTGATTTCCCCCACCCCTCCCTGCATTTTTTACTTTTTCATTTCATACAGACCTTCATCTATGCATGACTGCTCCCAAAGTTGTGACAGAAGTATATATTTACAGAGGGTGGCACAGATTCTTGTGAATCTTCTGGGTGCAATTTTGACAACAAATAGCAGGTACAGGAAATCAAAAGAAGACTTCATAGCCTATGCAGCCTCCCAGCCACACATAAACCAGCCAATACAAATCCAGCACTACCGGGCTTACTGTTGTAAGTGGCTAGTCCGTGCGATCTAATACTCCCATAGCTGCTGCAACAAACTAATCTGCTGAGAACAGGGATCCATATTCATAAGGGTAGAGAAACCAGGAATTCTGTTGGGTACTGTTGAATTTTCCATTTACAAGATTTACTCTGAGCAGAGCATCTCAAGAGGGAAAAATAGAAAAATGCACTTATGTTATTAATAAATCATTCTTTTGTCTTAAATTATTAACTTTCTTCTTCCTCTCCTCCACCATTGCTGGCACACACATATCTAGACCAAAATACAATATGTGGGAGTGCCCGAGATATTTTGATTATTATTTCTTTTGTCACTACTGTGTGCAGCAAAGAAATGCTTGTATAAGGCCTGGTCTACACTACGAGTTTATTTCTAATTTAGCAGCGTTAAACCGAATTAACCCTGCACCCGTCCACACAACGAAGCCCTTTATTTCGATATAAAGGGCTCTTAATATCGATATCTGTACTCCACCCCGACGAGGGGAGTAGCGCTGAAATTGACGTTGCCATTTTGAATTAGGGTTAGTGTGGCTGCAATTCGATGGTATTGGCCTCCGGGAGCTATCCCACAGTGCACCATTGTGACCGCTCTGGACAGCAATCTGAACTTGGATGCACTGGCCAGGTAGACAGGAAAAGCCCCACGAACTTTTACCCAGCATGGAGCACTGATCAGCACAGGTGACCATGCAGTCCCAGAATCAAAAAAGAGCTCCAGCATGGACCGTATGGGAGATACTGAATCTGATCTCTCTATGGGGAGATGAATCTGTTCTATCAGAACTCCGTTCCAATAGACGAAATGCCAAAACAGTTGAAAAAATCTCCAAGGCCATGATGGACAGAGGCCACAACAGGGACTTAACACAGTGCTGCATGAAACTTAAGGAGCTGAGACAAGCGTACCAGAAAGCCAAAGAAGGAAATGGACGCTCATCGAGGGAGAGTCGACTGACGACTGTAGCTATCCCACAGTTCCCACACTCTCCGAAAACCATTTGAATTCTTGGCTGAGCTCCCAAAGCCTGAAGGGTCAAAAACATTGTCGCAGGTGGTTCAAGGTATATGTTGTCGCTCCCCCCTCCCTGTGAAAGCAAAGGGAAAAAAATTCTTTCTCGCCTTTTTTCAGTGTCACCGTATGTCTACTGGATGCTGCTGGCAGACACGGTGCTGCAGTGCTACACAGCAGCATCCCCTTTCCTTGCCTTGCAGACGGCAGACAGTACAGTAGGACTGATAGCCATCATCGTCATCCTGTGAGTGCTTCTGGCTAGCCTCGGTGAGGTCAGGTGGGGGCGCCTGGACATAAATGGAAATGACTCCCAGGTCATTCTCTTCTTTAAGCTTTGTCTAATGGAGATTCAGTCCTGCCTGGAATATCATAGCAGCTAGGGGCTGCCCTCCACTCCCCCCTTTGATCTCTGCTTGCAGAGGTAATAAAGTCAGTGTTGTTATTCATGCATTCTTTATTACTTCATCACACAAATGGGGGGATAACTGCCACGGTAGCCCGAGAGGAGGGAAGCAACTGGTGGCGTTGTTGCAGGGGCACCCCCTAGAATGGCATGCAGCTCATCATTTCTGTGGGATGTCTGGGGCTCTGACCAGAGCGGCCGTTTGTCTCTCTGGTTCTTTAGTAGGCTTGCCTGATATTCTAGGCAGGACTGACTCTCCATTAGACAAAACTTAAAGAAGGGAATGACCTGGGGAGTCATTCCCATTTTTGTTCAAGCGCCCCCGACCGACCTCACCAAGGCCGACCAGGAGCACCCATGACAGCAGCAGATGGTACAGTGTGACTGATAACCGTCTCTGCTAACTTGCAAAGGCAAGGGGATGCTGCTGTGTAGCACTGTAGTACCGCGTCTGTTAGCAACATCCAGTAGATATATGGTGACAGTGAAAAAAGGCTGAACGGGCTTCATGGTTGCTGTGCTATGGTGTCTGCCTGGACAATCCAGGGAAAAGGGCGCAAAATGATTGTCTGCCGTTGCTTTCACGGAGGGAGGATTGACTGACGACATTTACCCATAACGACCCATGACAAATTTTTGGCCCCATCAGGCATTGGGATCTCAACCCAGAATTCCAATGGGTGGGGGAGACTGCGGGAACTATGGGATAGCTATGGGATAGCTACCCACAGTGCAATGCTCCAGAAGTCGACACTAGCCTCGGTACATGGATGCACACCACTGAATTAATGTGCTTAGTGTGGCCGCGTGCACTCAACTTTATACAATCTGTTTCCAAATATCGGTTTCTGTAAAATCGGAATAATCCCATAGTGTAGACATACCCTAAGAGTGCAAAGTCTTCATCAGCAGATTTATCTGTCTGTCTAGGTACTTCAAATGATCTTCATCAGCATAGTATCTGTTGTCTGGTAGGTAGCCTAGTTACTCTGGGCTCTCATCACTTGGTTGCAAGTCCCTGTTGCTGTAAGGAAAATTTTAGATGCTTTTAAAATAAAATTAATCAGACTGGGACACAACTATCAGTGGAGTTGAGCAATATCTTGAAGAAACAAATATCATGTCATGAGATTCAGTTGTTATTGTTTACAGAGGATCCGGATGTGTTGAGTTAATGTTTTCCTACAGTTTGTACTTTGTATCCTTGTCCACCCTTGGCTAGAGAAGGCTGGAGAGGAAATAGTAGGTCTTTAGCTGGCGGAAATTGTCAGAGGACCAATTGCTTTAAATTGTAGTGGCCTCTACTTAAAAATCAGCCTCTTGCAGCAGACATTCTATTCAGTTATAAACTGATATTTAATCTTCCAATTTTGTTAAAGAATATAAAATAAGTATTGGCAAGACAACTCTGAGTATTTGCGTACTTCTGATACCTTTCATCCTTGTCATTCATAGATTCATACATTTCAAGGCTGGGAAAGCTAGTCTGAGATCCTGCATAAAACACATCATAGAACCCGATTCAATAGTTTCTGCATCAAGCCCATAAGTTCTGTTTGAACTAACACATGTCTTTTAGGAAGATATCCAATCTCGTTTTAAAGATTGCAAGTGGTGAAGAATCCTCTACATCCCTAGGTAGGTGGTTCCAATGCTTAATTACTCTCACTATTAAAAATTTGAGCATTAGTTCTTGTCTGAATCACAGTTTTTTCATCAATACCTTTAGCTTCCCTTATCAACTGTCTGACTTTTCTAACAGCTAATTTGTATTAACTGCTGTCAACTTCTCTTTTCGGGTCTCTGACCAAAGTATGGTACACAGATAGCACTCACTGCATTGATTTATTATTATTTTCCTGGTAAATTAAACTCTGGTGAGGAAATATGAGCTCAAGTGTTTTCAGTATGTTGATGGCACGCAGAGATTTATAGCTCTACCTATCCAACCCAGAGAGTGTAGGTGAGTCCCTTTTCCTATATCTGAATTAAATAGGGGCATGGATGAGAGTAAGCTTTCTGAGACAGTCCAATTAAGACTGAAATAATTATGGTAGGTTTAGTGAAATAACCAAAGGATAAGGTAGAGGTTGTACCACCCCCTCAACGGTGGGTGTTGGACCATTTTTTTGTTAATAAAGTTTGCGGTTTGGATGTCTGGTTATATTCACGGTTGCTTTTAAATGACCAATCAGCAATAGTGATTTTTTTCTCGTTTGCATCTAGTCAGGAAATTGTGACCTTTCCTAGTGCGTGCAGGCCTTGCTAGTATGATCCATGTCTGTGTAACTTCTGGACTACCATCAGGCTCTGTGCCTGGGGGTACACCTTAAATCCGTCAGTGGCTACAGTTAGTGCAGAACGTAGCAGCTTACTTGTTAAACTGGCCTCCTTGTGAAGTTTAAGGTGTTGCTTTTGACCTATAAAGTCCTTAATGACCTTGGGATGTCTCACGTGAGAGATCACTTTTTTCCCCATGTAATACTGCCATTGTTGAGATAAGCAGAGGTGCCTGAATTGGCACTCTTAAGAGAAGGAGCATTCTCCATGAAGGTTTATTGATTTGGGGACTGTATTTCCTCAATCTCCTGGGTTGACGAGAGCTCAGACATTCAGGGCATAATGCACAGCCCACATATTTGAGTAGGCATTTGTGGGAGGGCTCAGGTAATCAGGTAGGCTGAGTTTTTGTGGGCCGTATGACAATGATGAGATTCTCATTGCATCTGTAAGGTGTTTTGCTGACTGGTGGTTGATATAATGACAGTATTGGGAGAATGTATTTTTTGTTCTAGTTTTGTAATGATTTTTGTATTGTATTTCTAATTGCACAGACATATACAGTCCAGAATATGTCTTATGTTACTTTATTTAAATTCCTATACATACACATAGAAGAAATACAGACTATAATCACAGTTGTGATTCCCTTAAAACTGAAATGTAGCATTATTGGATTACTTGGAAGTTGTTATTCATATTTTAACATAAAGATCCAGTAATGTTATGGTTGGATTTGTTTGTTTTTACTTGGATATTTTTCATGACTCTACTAGTTTAAATGGAACTTGTTGATAGAACAACATTTTTGGATGTTTAAAATATTTTTTTCTGTAAAGCTACCTGTATTGAGCAATTAAAAAGATCTCTAAACACCTCTCAGTCTTCTTGGATTTTTTACTAAAATATTTCTATTACCCTTTCCTAACTTGTTTTCCTTCACTGAACACTGAAATTTTAGAAGCAGAATATTAAACAATCACTACCCCTAATTTCTATGTCTGCTTTAAGCAATGAGGTCAGGAAAGTTCAGGTGAACACTGATTACGCTGAGAATGGTGAGATTTGCTTTTATTTTAAGATGGTAATAGGATATAAAATCTGTGAAACCATAAAATATCTTACGGATGATAAAGAAAGAACAGCTTTATTTTCCTGTAGCACATACAATTATAGAATCTGCACTCCATTAATTTGTTTTTTAAGAAATCAGAATTGGATAAAGGCAATAGTTTGTACTTCACTGAAATTTGGCAATCTGTGCATGCGATTTATGATTAACTTACATTAAAGCAAGCTATATCCTGGCCTCCAAAAGTACATCTCAGTTACAGTTAGGGTGAGTAAACTGGTAAAATCATCATAGTCTAACGTGTTAGTTATTCTCATTCAGTCCTGGTACAATTAAAATAATGTAATTAGGAAGGTCCTACCTATGGATCACTTTTGTGTCTTTTAAAATTTGCGTTCCAATATTGCATTGCTGGTATCTGATATATGTTATCATGCAAACTGAATCCAACTTTTAACTCTCTGCTTGGAATGAAAAGTCCTCTTGGGATTCTAACATACTTCACAAAAATGATACTCTAGAGTGACTATCGTATACAAAGAGTCTTGGGAAGTAGGGTGGGTTTATTTTTTTTTAATACAGCAGAAGCCTATTTTAATTTCTTTGCCTAATTAACCTGCATATATAACATAATCATAGTTTCAGAACAAGTAGATTATTAAAAGTATACAATTAATTCCTGTTAGATCAAAATGACTCTCTTAAACCTATTCAAGGTTTTAATTCTAATACCAAATATAAAATATAAATGTTAAAATTGAGCTCCACTATTGGTGATGAATCCTGAGAGCTATGGAATATGTAATTCTTCTGGGCTCATTGGAAATTAATGTAATGTTCATTGTATAATTTTTTACATTAAAATTACTTTGGTGTTTAGAGAAGATTAATCTCTTTCGATCTGCTTAAAGACCATTTCAGACCACTAGGGTCTGACAATAGCCCTTTACTGAGAGTTTAAGTTGTTGCAATCTAATTTTTACACAGACTTCAATAAGCCATGTTGCAATAATTCTAATAACAAGTGCATTGAAAATTATGATGATAACTTATTTTTTAAAAGAATATATATTGTGTGTGCGTTACCAGAAATAAAGTTTTTACGTCTGGCACCAGACTTATTCAAAAACATTTTTTTAATTACCCACTGTCTTTGAGTTGACTGATTAGATGGGTAGTATACTGTAATTCCTGCTTAAATTTCTTTTGTAGATGTGAAGAATGGGTTATTCATCAGATTAATATTTCATTAGTTTTAGAATTTGTACAGTATATATTCCTCTGTTTTGGAGAAGGTCCACTGACAACTCAATAATTTTAAAATCTAATTACTTTCACTTGCTCAAATAAGTAAAGTTCATGGTGGTGGAAAGTATGCATGCATTACCATGGAAAAACAATTGAACACATATCCTTAAGTATAAGATTCATTTTTTTTCCTCTGTGAGAGACGTGTCTGTTTTATACTGTTAATTTTCTAAAAAGTCTCTGTGGTTTTTGAAAATATTAACAGTTTTGCAACTTAAAATATTTCAGGAATAGCAGCTAATGCAGAGTAATGAGGCTTGGCAGCAGCTGTTATTGGTTTATTTCAAAAGCTTTGTGTCTGATTCTATCAACCTACCTACAGATGTACATGTTCTTTCCGATGCATGATATAAACAGAGAACAAATAACTCATCATGATTTTAAGTAAGTAAATGGTAATTTTTAAGTGTATTTGAACTTCATTGTATTATACTAATAAATTGCCGAAATAAATGAGTTGCCACTAAAACTAAAGCAATTTTAAACTAAGCTAAAGAACAGGAACTTGTATAGAAAGGGAGATGAATGTTTGTCACTGAACCCTACTGAATCTAAACAAAGAAAAGATTACCTAATAGTCTTGCAATGCATTTGAAGTACAGTCTGCTATTTGTTTGGGAGGTGAATGGAATATATGTTTTGAAATTTCTCAACAGCAGCAGTTGTACTTCTTCAGTGGATAGACTTTAAGATGACAAAAAGTTCACATCTTTATTTTCTTATTTTAGCTACATTACTATGTTTATAAAATAAGGAGAATCCAAATTTTTAAGTGTCAAGGATTTTTTTTAAGTTGAAGGAAATTACAGCACTGCCTTTAAAACTTTATTCACATTTTATCTGTAAAGATTGGATATTGCAGACCATAGTTGTTGAGGCTTGTTACTAAAACAGTCAATACAAATTTAACTCATCAGATTTTGTCCTATATAGACAAATATATAATGACAGACTTAAAATAATTGTTTTGTTAAACCAAAAAGAAAATATAGTTTAATTATACATATTGCATAATCTTCTCTGCTTTTTTAAGAAATGAGCATTACATAGATATCTGTGAAGGAGATACATTTGTTTGGACCCAAGGGCAAGAATGCTACACAAATTTTTAAATGTTAGTAACACATCTATGTGATTTTTTTTTAAAGCTGAAAGGCATACAAATTATTTTGTTTAATTTTTAATCATAGTTTCCCCATTAGTTGCACCCACACTCATACCAGTCAGAAATGACTTTTTAAAGTTGTTGTATTTATAGTATAATTGTCCTAATTGAAATAAATTGTATGTATTACTTACTAAAATACAGTGTCTGGAAAGTAAGTACAGTAACTATCCAGCTGAAATGTTGAGAATAAATCTGACTTTTTTATGTTGCAATATTTGCATGTATGTATTAATTTAGGAGAGTATTTCTCATGCTGTATTTTGGGACTCCCAGAGGCGATGAGTCACCTCTCCAGAGGGCCTCAGAGTTTAAATTAATAAATTGAAATTTGAAAGTGGGATTTGCATCCCCATTTTTGTTCAATAAATAGCAACCTACCCCCCACTTGTGATTTTGATTCAGCATAGCACTTAAGCATATTTTTAAAGTTAAAGACATGCTTAAGCATGTTGACAAAAAGGGATGGTGTTAAGCACATGCTTAAAGTGAAGTACAGTATTAAGATTTCAGTCAGAGTCCCTTCACAATAAAATACTTTGACCATTGAAAAGTCAGTGTTTATCAACAGTTATTACATAAGACCGAACATTAACTCCAATAATTTGCATTGGTCTGTGGGCTACAGTTTAAGATTCATTGTCATAAGAACAGCTATACTGGGTGAGACCAGGTTCAGTCACAGAGACCCCCTTGGGACTGTCACCTGATGTACTGAAACTACCTCTGAGTCTGTCTTCCCTGCCAGGTTGGAACTTCAGAACCCTGTTTTGTTGAGCCAGACACTGAAGCCTGCTACAACACAGACCCAGGGTCTGAACCATGCTGTCAAAGCTGCAGACTTAACCGAAAACAGCTTAGCAGATCACCTCTCTCCAGCACCCAGACACCCAGCTCCCAATGGGATCCAAACTCCAAATAAATCCGTTTTACTCTGTATAAAGCTTATACAGGGTAAACTCATGAATTGTCCGCCCTCTATAACACTGATAGAGAGATATGCACAGCTGTTTGCTTCCCCAGGTATTAATCATTTATTCTGGGTTTACTAATAAACAAAAGTGATATTATTAATTATAAAAAGTAAGATTTAAGTGGTTTCAAGTAATAACAGACAGAACAAAGCCATCAAGATTCCAAGCCACCATTAATGGTCCACACTTTGCATAGTTACAATAGGACTTCAGATTAATACTTCATATTTCTAGCTTCAGATACAATAATGATACATTCATACAAATAGGATGAACACAGTCAGTAGATTATAAGCTTTGTAATGATACCTTACAAGAGACCTTTTGCATAAGGCATATTCCAGTTACATTATATTTACACTTATAAACATATATCCATAAACATATGGAGTGCAACATCACACCTTCTTCTCACAGTGGCCTATGTCAGATGTTTCAGATGGAATAAAAAGGGCAGAGCAATTTTGCGTGATCTACTCCCTGTTGTCCAGACCCAGTGTCTGGCATTTGGAGCATGGGGTTCTGTCCCTGACTATCTTGAATAATAACCACTGATGGACCTATCATCCATGAGCATATCTAATTACTTTTTTTGAACCCAGTTATACTTTTGGTTTTAACAATATCCCCTGGCAATGAGTTCCACAGATTGACATTGCGTTGTCTGAAGAAGTACTTCCTTCTGTTTGTTTTAAACCTGATGCCTATTAATTTCATTGGTTTTTGATCCCTGGTTTTTGGTTATGTGAAGGTACAAATAACACTTCCCTATTCACTTTCTCTATACCATTCATGTTTTTATAGCTCTCTCTCATATCTTCCCTCCCCCCAGCTGTATGTTTTCTAAATTGAACAGACCATCTTTTTAATCTCTCCTTGTATGGAACCAGTTTCATACCCCTCATCATTTTTGTTGTCCTTCTCTGTATCTTCTCCAGTTCTAATATATCCTTTATGAGATGTGGTTAGAACTGCATGCACTAGTTAAGGTGTGGACATACCATGGATTTATATAGTGGCATTATATTTTCTGTTTTATTTTCTATCCCTTTCCTAATGTTTCCTAACATTCTGTTAGCCTCTTCGACTGCCACTAAATATTAAGAACTATCCACGATCACTCCAAGATCTCTTTCCTGAGTGGTAACAGGTAATTTAGAACCCATCATGAAGGCTGTGAGTCTGTCACGGAGGTCATGGAAGTAATAGATTCTGTGACTTTCTGTGACCTTCATGACTTCTGAAGAGGCCGGTACAGCTGGCCCGGAGGGCCTCCTGAGCAGCTCAGGCAGCCCCTGGGCCAGCCGCACCAGTTGCAGCTGGCGGAGTCTCAGGCCACATACACCCCCCCACACACACACACAGCGGCTGGAGTTTGAGTGTGGGAGGGGGCTCTGGACTGAGTCAGGGGGTTGGGGTGCAGGAGGAGGTGAGGGCTCTGGGTGGCGCTTACCTGGGGAGGCTTCCCGGAAGTGGCAACGTGTCCCTCCCTCAGCTCCAAGATGGAGGCGTGGACAGGCGGTTATGCGCATTGCCTCAGCCTGCAGGCACTGCCCCCACATGTCCCATTGGCTGTGGTTCCCAGCCAATGGGAGCCATGGAGCGGGCGCTCAGGGTAGGGGTAGCACCCGGAGCCCCCCTGGCCGCGCTTCTGCCTAGGAGCCGAGGGACATGTCACCACTTCCGGGGAGCCGTGCAGAGCCAGGTAGGGAGCCTGCCAGCCCCGCCAACCCCCACCCCTCCAGGCAGTGGGAGGTCCCAGTCCACACACACACACCCAGAGCACCCGCAGCACCTCCCTAGAGCATCCAAGTTTTAGTTAAGGGTATATTGTACAAGTCATCGACAGGTCATGGGCTATGAATTTTTGTTTACTGCCTGTGACCTGTCCATGACTTTTACTAAAAATAGTTGCGACTAAAACGTAGCCTTACCCATCATTATATATGTATAATTGGGATTATGTTTTCTAGTGTACATTAGTTTGCAGTTCTCAACATTGAATTTCAACTCCCATTTTGTTGATATCACCAAGTCACCTAGTTTTGTGAGATCCCTTTGTAACTCTTCACAATCAGCTTTGGACTTACAAAATTCCTCAAGATAATTATCATCTGCAAATTTTGCCACCTAACTTCACCTACTTTTCTGGATCATTTATGAGTATGTTGAACAACACCGGTTCCAGTACAGAAACTTGGGAGATTAGCTATTTGTGTCTCTCCACTGTGAAAACTGACCATTTATTCCTACACTTTGTTTCCTATCTCTTAACCAGTTACTGATCCATGAGAGTACCTTCCCTCTTATGCCACGACAGCTTACTTTGCTTAAGAGCCTTGGGTGAGAGATCTTGTCAAAGGCTTTCTGGAAGACGAAACACATTGTATAAACTAGATCACCCTTGCCCACATGCTTCTTGACACCCTCAAAGAATTCTAATAGATTGGTGAGGCACAATTTCCCTTTACAAAAACCTGTTGTCTCTTCCCCAACTTATCATGTATGTCTGAAAATTCTGTTTTTTTACTATAGTTTAAATTAGTTTGCCTGGTATTGAAGTTAGGTTTATTGGCCTGTAATTGCCAGGATTGCCTCTGGAACCTTTTAAAAAAATGGCATTACATTAGCTACCCTCCAGTCATCTGGTACAGACCTGATTTAAGTGATAGGTTATATACTAAAGTTAGTAGTTTATAGTTTCTTTAATCTCCCTCAGCGTTTCATAACCGTCGTCACCATCCTGGTTGGGTAGTATATTCCTATTGCTATACTCGTATTGTTCAAGCATGGAATTTCTGTTTAGAGAGATTCTGTGGTGTATTTAAGGTTTTTTTTTTCTTTGACTCTTTCCTTTCTTTCACATATAACACCAATCCCCACCAATACAACCTATTCAGTCCATTCCTATATATATTGTACCTTGGTGATATAATTGATTATCCTCATTCCACCGAATTTCTGCAATGCCTATTATATCAATATCTTCATTTAAGACAGACACTTTAGTTCACCCATCTTAGTATTTAGACTTCTGTATTTGTGTATAAGAAGTTTCGCATTTTGTCAGTATTCAATTGGTTGCCTTCGTGTGTTGCATTTAAGTGGGACTCTTTTACATTAAATTGTTCCTCACTAACTCCTACCTGTATTTTGCCAATTTCTTTCCTATCCTCTTCACTAAGATATAGAGTTCCCCCTTTAATAATTTCATCCCTAAAGGATGTTGCCACTTGAATTGTGCACTCCTCTGCACCTGATGACTTCCCCCCAGCCCTTAGTTTAAAAAATCAAATACAAACTTTTAAAGTTTACATGCCAGCAGTCTGGTTCCCATATAGGCTCCTCCTCTCTGAGAAGTTTCCCCAGTTCTTAATAAACCTAAATCCTTCCTCTATATATGATTGTTTCCTCCACACATTGAGACCATGCAGTTCTGCCTGTCTTTCTGCCCCTGCATTTAGAACTGGAAGCATTTCAGAGAATTCTACCATGAAGGCCTTAGACTTTAATCTCCTAGGCCTGGTCTACACTATGAGTTCATGTCGAATTTAGCAGCGTTAAATGAATTAACCCTGCACCCATCCACACAACAAAGCCCTTTACTTCGATATAAAGGACTCTTAAAATCAATTTCTGTACTCCTCCCCGATGAGGGGAGTAGCACCGAAATTGACATTGCCATTTCGAATTAGGGTTAATGTGGCCACAATTTGATGATATTGGCCTCCGGGAGCTATCTATTGTGACCACTCTAGACAGTAACCTGAACTCGGCTGCACTGGTCCATGCTAGCAGAACCACGTTCCAAAAGATGAAATGCCAAAACATTTGAAAAAATCTCAAAGGGCATGATGGAGAGAGGCCACAACAGGGACTCACTACAGTGCCGCGTGAAAGTTAAGGAGCTCAGACAAGCCTACCAGAAAACCAAAGAAGCAAATGGAAGGTCCAGGTCAGAGCTGCAGACATGCTGCTTCTACGCAGAGCTGCATGCAATTCTAGGGGGGGCTGCCACCACAACCCCACCTCTGACCATGGATTCTGAGGAGGGGGTAATCTCAGCCATGGCTGAGGGGTCTGCGGACGGGGAAGATGAGGAGGAGGAGTAGGAGGAGGAGGACGAGCTTGCGGAGAGCACACAGCACTCTGTTCTCCCCAACAGCCAGGATCTTTTTCTCAGCCTGAATGAAGTACCTTCCCAACCCTCCCAAGGCAGTATCCCAGACCATGAAGCCATGGAATGGACATCTGGTGAGTGTACCTTTTGTAAATATAAAACATGGTTTAAAAGCAAGCATTTTATAATGATTAATTTGCCCTGAGGACTTGGGATACATTCACAGCCAGTACAGCTACAGGAAAAGTCTGTTAATGTGTCTGGGGATGGAGCAGAAATCCTCCAAGGACATCTCCATGAAGCTCTCCTGGAGGTACTCCAAAAGCCTTTGCAGAAGGTTTTTGGGCAGTGCAGCCTTATTCCGTCCTCCATGGTAGGACACTTGACCACGCCATGCTAGTAGCAAGTAATCTGGTATCATTGCATGACAAAGCCTGGCAGCATATGGTCCCGGTGTTTGCTGGCATTCAAGCAACATCCATTCTTTATCTCGCTGTGTTATCCTCAGGAGAGTGATATCATTCATGGTAACCTGATTGAAATACGGGAATTTAATTAAGGGGACAGAGGTGGCTTTTCCTACTGGGCTGTTTGCCTATGGCTGAAAGGAAGCAGTTAGCCAAGGCGGGTCGGGGGGCATTGGTGCTGAGCTTTTCACGTTTGGCTAGCAGGGATCTTCCCTGATACCAGCCACGCGGTGGGGGGAGGGATAAAGCGATCATCTCAGAGAATTGGATGGGGGCGGAGTTTAGTTTGGTTTCTGCTGCTGCACATTAACAGGAAAACTGCAGCACTCAATGGGCTTTGCTTGGTGTGGGGGAAAGGAGGGCACTGCTTTTATGAAGTCTGCAGAAGCCGAAAGACAGTGGCTTACCATGGCCGCATGCAAGCCAAATTCTGTTGCCCGGACCTACTTCTGTGATCTCTAACACCAAAGCCACAGGCACTCAATATTAAGATGCAAAATGCGACCTTGTACTGAAATCACATGTGCTATGTAATGTGAATAGTGTTGTTCACCGTGAAAAAGTATAACCATTGTTATGTAAAATGTATCTTTTAAAATATTTCTCTCCCTTTTTTCTCTCCCTCCCGCAGCTGCAAATTTTTCAAGCCTCCCTCCTCCGTCCCGAAGGCTATCTCAGATAAGGCAGCAGAAAAAACGGACTCGAGACAAAATGTTCTCAGAAATCATGGAATCGACCTGCAATGAAAGAGCTCATCTGAAGGAGTGGAAGGTCACCCTATCACAGTACAGGAAAGCTGCCAGTGAATGTGAGGCCATGAGAGACGAATGTGAGGAGAGGAGAGAAGCTCGAGATGAGAGGTGGCGGAATGCAACGTTGGGGCTGCTGCGTGATCAAACTGACATGCTCCATCATCTGGGGGAGCTTCAGGAACGGCAGCAGGATCACAGAGTGCCGCTGCAGCCCCTGTATAACAGCCCTCCCCACGTTCCATAGCCTCCTCACCCAGACGTGTAAGAACACGGTGGGGGAGAGTCTCTGTGCACCCGCCCACTCCACCCCAGTGGACAGCCCAAGCAAAAGACTGTCATTTTTCTGAACTTTTGAAGTGGCCTTTTCCTTCCCTCCTATGCTTCTCCCAAACCCCACCCTGGTTACCTTGTCAGTTCTCTCCCTCTTTTTATAATCAATTAATAAAGAATACATGATTTTTAAACTCTAGTGACTTTATTTCCTTAGAAAGAAAGCTATGATCGAAGGGAGAGGGTGGGTTGCTTACAGGGAATGAGTCAATTAAGGGGGCGGGTTTTCAACAAGGAGAAACAAACAGAACTTTCACACCATAGCCTGTCCAGTCATGAAACTGGTTTTCAAAGCTTCTCTGATGCGCAGCGCTTCCTGGTGTGCTCTTTTAATTGCCCTGGTGTCTGGCTGCATGTAATCAGCAGCCAGGCGATTTGCCTCAGCCTCCCACCCCGCCATAAAGGTCTCCCTCTTACTCTCTCAGAGACTGAGGAGCACACAGCAAGCAGCAATAACAATGGGTATATTGGTTTGGCTGAGGTCTGAGCGAGTCAGTAATGTGCGTCAGCGACCCTTTAAATGTCCAAATGCACATTCTACCACCATTCTGCACTTGCTCAGCCTGTAGTTGAACAGCTCCTGACTACTGTCCAGGCTGCCTGTGTATGGCTTCATGAGCCATAGCATTAAGGGGTAGGCTGAGTCCCCAAGGATAATGACAGGCATTTCAACATCCCCAACTGTTAATTTCTGGTCTGGGAAGTAAATCCCTTGCTGCAGCCATTTAAACAGATTAGGGTTCCTGAAGACGCGAGCGTCATGAACCCTTCCCAGCCATTCCACGTTGATGTTGGTGAAATGTCCCTTGTGATCCACCAGTGCTTGCAGCACCATTGAAAAGTACCCCTTGTGGTTTATGTACTGACTGCCCTGGTGCTCCAGTGCCAAGATACCGATATGGGTTCCATCTATCGCCCCACCACAGTTAGGGAATCCCATTGCAGCAAAGCCATCCGCTATGACCTGCACATTTTCCAGAGTTACTACCTTTGGTAGCAGCAGCTCAGTGATTACTTTGGCTACTTGCATCAAAGCAGCCTCCACAGTAGATTTGCCCACTCCAAATTGATGCCCGACTGACCGGTAGCTGTTTGGCATTGCAAACTTCCACAGGGCTATCGCCACTCACTTCTCAACTGTGAGGGCTGCTCTCATCTTGGTATTCTGGTGCTTCAGGGCAGGGGAAAGCAAGTTGCAAAGTTCCATGAAAGTGCCCTTACGCATGGGAAAGTTTCACAGCCACTGGGAATCGTCCCAGGCATGCAACACTATGCGGTCCCACCAGTCTGTGCTTGTTTCCTGGGCCCAAAACCGGCGTTCCACGGCTAGAACCTGCCCCATTAACAGCATGATCTCCAAAGCGCTGGGGCCCATGGTTTGAGAGAATTCTGTGTCCATGTCCTCATCACTCTCATCGCCACGCTGCCGTGGCCGCCGCCTCCTCGCCTGGTTTTTCAGGTTCTGTTTCAGCATAAATTGCACGATAATGCGCAAGGTGTTTACAATGTTCATGACTGCTGTCTTGAGCTGAGCGGGCTCCATGCTTGCCATGGTATGGCGTCTGCACAGTTCACCCAGGATAAAAAGACGCAAAACGGTTGTCTGCCATTGCTTTCATGGAGGGAGGGGAGAGGCTGTACCCAGAACAACCAGCGACAATGTTTTTTGCCCCATCAGGCATTGGGATCTCAACCCAGAATTCCAATGGGTGGGGGAGACTGCTGCGGGAACTATTGGATAGCTATGAGATAGCAACCCACAGTGCAACGCTCCGGAAGTCGACACTAGTCTTGGTACCTGGACGCACACCGCTGAATTAGTGTGCTTAGTGTGGCCTCATGCACTTGACTTTATACAATCGGTTGCCCAAAATCGAATTCTGTAAATTTGGAGTAATCCCGTAGTGTAGACATACCCCTACCTACTAAACTAAATGTGTTCTCCAGGACCTTGCTTCTACCTTTCCCTATGTCATTGGCACCTATATATACCACAGCCACCAGCTCTTCTCCCATACTGTTTGTAAGTCTGTTTAGATGTCTCATGTCCTTAGTTGTTTCTGGTGATCCTATGTTGACTGCGTCTGGCCTTCTGGTGGTGTTGGTAACTTCAGTAAGTTCTTTCAGGTATTGTGATAACATTGTTCAGACAGTAACTGAGAGCACTCTATATCAAAGGATATTTAATATGAGTAAAAGTTAATTAAAAACAAGGGCTAGAGTGACTAGGTTTCCTTAGAAATCATCCTAAATTCCATCCAATTCCCAGGCAACACCGGGTATTCATGGAATTACTACTAAACACATGCTTTCTTCCTCTTAAAAACAGAATTTTAAAACAATTATTAAGATTAATTAAATTAGTACTTGGTGCATCAGAAAACGGAGTGGGGGCATGAGGGAGGTTCCTTGATCCAGCTCTGTCTGTGCCATCATAAGTTAGAACAGCTTCTCTAATTTAAGACACTGGACAAGATCTTTAAATAACTATATACGAGTATATGACATGCATAACAGAGCTCCATTGTGCAAGACACACCCTCTGTGCCAGAGGGGTGGGGTAGGAATGTAGCTTTATACCAACTGAGATTTCCCCTATATATGGGGAACTTTCTGTTGGCCACCTCTAGACAGAATACCTGAGTGGTTCAAAGTGGTTGGATTGGACCAGAGAATCCAACCTCTTTTCTAGGACTATGTTAATGGTATCATCAGTTTTAATTTCTCTTTGAACAGGAAACAAACAGTGTGCCTAATTTTAGACTCAGAACCTAGCCAAATGTATCTCGTAGATAAAAGGTGTATTTCTTTATTTTAATCGGAAGTGACTCTCACTTAGCCATTGATAACATAGAGTACAAATGGTTTATCTTTCTGACGAGGTTCTCAAGTCATTTTAACTTCCTATGAAAAATCCCCAAGAAGGCATTCTAACTTGTAAAAGGAAGTAGTTGTGCTGCCTGGTATTCATGCAAGTTGCCATATTTCTTCTTTAAAAAACACGAAGAATCAAACTTTATGCCAAACATAGTTTTTGTAAACTCAAAGTTCTTAAATAAAAGATTGTTTTATGAAGATAACGGCAGTTGATATAATTAGTGCAATAGACTGATGAATGATGAATTTGCCCTGTTCCATGTTTTACAAAGAAAAGATCCTGTGCATTTATCTAAAATTCTCTCTATGGGTGATGGAAGGGTTTACTTACCTATCCCCAAAGTGTGCTATTTTATAGGCATAGTCTCAAAATTTGTTTGGACAGTTCCGAAGTAAATAAAGCATATATTGCTCCCTCCCACCACCAATACATAGGAGATCTGTGGACTGTCCTTGGAAGATATGTCAATAACAGTTGCTAGCCTCTAGTCCAGGGGTGGGCAAACTTTTTGGGGCGAGGGCCACATCTGGGTGAGGAAATTGTATGCAGGGCCAGGGCAGGGGGGGTGGAGTGTGGGATGTGGAGGAAGGGGCTCAGGACAAGGGATTGGGGCAGAGAAGGGGTACAGAGTATAAGGGGGCTCAGGGAAGGGGGTTGGGGTACAGGAGGGGTGCGGAGTGCAGGACGGGGCTCAGGGCAGGGAGTTGGGGTGCACGGGGTGCAGGGTGCAGCAGGGAGCTCAGGGCAGGTGGTTGGAATGCACAGGAGTGCAGAAAGGGGCTCAGGGCAGGGAGTTGGGTGCAGGAGGGGTGCGAGGTACAGGCAGAGGGCTTAGGGCAGGAAGTTGGGGAGCGGGGGGCAGGAGGGGTTTGAGCTCCAGCCCGGTGCCGCTTACCTAAAGTGGCTCCGGGGTGGCAGTGGTGCACACCAGGGCCAAGGCAGGCTCCCTGCATGCCTGCCCTGTCCCCACGCCACTCCAGGAAGTGCTGCGGCCCCTGGTGGGGTGGGCAGAGGGCTCTGCGTGCGCACATGGAGCCCTTTGCCTCCCGGCCCAGGGGCTGCTTCTGAGAGCAGCGCCGGGCCCGCAGCACCACCAGGGGTAATCCCGTGGGCCGGATCCAAAGCCCTGAAGGGCCGGATCCGGCCCGCGGGCCATAGTTTGCCCATCCCTGCTCTAGTCAGTTCTACTTCATAAGATCTACAGAATATTCATCTTATTATTTTTTCTAAGCATTAGATCCTAGGTATCATATTATGACAAAAATACTTGGAGTCTTCTAGGTGCTGCTAAAACCAATTTATGAACTAGGTGGGACAGGTCTGCTCTCTACACATATTTAATTTATTTTTGTTTTTCAACATCTTCACCTTTACATTGCATTTATTATATTTAATTCCTATATTTCTGTGTACACTCGCTTATTCTTTTCCTTGCATTTTTAAAAAAAAATCAGGTTGATACCATGTCTTTTATATTAAATATTATGTGTATAGTGTTTTGATTGCCCTAACAATATAAATATCTTTTTGTCTACTCTTTTTGTTTCACTAGAGAGGAGGTAATCAGTATAATTACTTACCCAATGTAAACATCAAAATCCACCTGCTTCCCAGTAAGGGTTGGGTTTTGCTGAAGCTGTAGTTAAGCCAGAGAATTTTGAATCTATTGTTTTGTCTACATGGGAAAGTTTTTTAGTATGACTTCAGTCGTTTTGTTGTAAACTGTCTTGAATCCACATACACACGTTGTTGTTGTTGTTGTTGTTTTTTTCCCCAATATATCTGGCATCTTACCCAGTGATGAGCTGCCAAAATCTTAACAACAGGTTCCCTATAAAAAGTTCTGATTTAACAACAGGTTCCCTATAAAAAGTTCTGATTTAAGGGATGTGCGACAGCATGTATTTTTTGTACCAATAGGGTTACCATACGTCCATATTTTCCCAGGAGGTGATTAAGAACCGAAAAGCCTGACATGTCCAGGAAAATACAGATGTATTTTAACCCTACCTAAATTTCTTTTTTAAAAAGATGGGGCTGAACTAGAAATGAGCTCCGTTTCACATGTGTGGGTGGTGATCAGGGACAGTCTCAATTTTTGGGTCTTTTTCTTATATAGGCTCCTATTACCCCTCACCCCCATCCCCATTTTTCACACTTGCTGTCTGGTCACTCTAGGGTGTGCACATGTGTGGGTCCCAGCTGCTCCCTGCCCCCCCCCCCATTGAAGCAGGTGTGCAGGGTTACTGCCCTGGGAACTGCAGGGCACCAGTGAATGTGGGGCTGGCTGCAGATAGGGGCGTGGGGCAGGGCTAGCTGGAGGCAGGGAGTGACACGGGCTGGCTGTGGGCAGGTGATGCAGACGGGCGGGCTGCGGGTGGCTGTGGGTAGGGGTGGCTGCAGGGGTGGCTGGGGGCTGGGGCTGGCTGGGGGCGGCGGCCGGCTGTGGGCCGGGGCGGGCTGCGGGTGGCGGTGGGCAGGGGCGGGCTGGGGGCTGAGGGCGGCTGTGGGCAGGGGCTGGCTGCGGGTGGCTGGGGGCAGGGGCTGGCTGGGGGCGGAGGGCGGCTGTGGGCAGGGGCTGGCTGCGGGTGGCTGTGGGCAGGGGCTGTGGGCAGGGGCTGGCTGGGGGCAGGGATGGCTGGGAGCAGGGGCTGGGGCAGAGGCGGGTGGGGCAGGGGCGGCTGTGGGCAGGGGCTGGCTGGGGCAGGGGTGGCTGTGGGCAGGGGTGGGGCAGGGGGCAGCTGGGGGCAGGGGGTGGCTGCGGTGGCTGTGGGCAGGGGTGGGGCAGGGGCGGCTGGGGCAGGGGCTGGCTGGGGGCAGGGGCTGGCTGGGGGCAGGGGCGGCTGCGGGCAGGGGCGGCTGGGGTGGCTGGGGCAGGGGCTGGCAGGGGTGGCTGCGGGCAGAGGGTGGCTGTGGGCAGGGGTGGGGCAGAGGGTGGCTGTGGGCAGGGGGTGGGGCAGAGGGCGGCTGTGAGCAGGGGCTGGCTGCGGGTGGCTGGGGGCAGGGGCTGGCTGGGGGTGGCTGGGGGCAGAGGGCGGCTGTGGGCAGGGGGTGGGGCAGGGGGGGGCGGGGGGCCGGGGCTGGCAGGGGGCGGCTGTGGGCAGGGGGGTGGCTGCGGGCAGGGGGTGGCTGCGGCAGGGAAGGCGGGGGAGGGGCGCAGATACTCACACGGGGGGGGGGCTGGGAGCAGCAGGAGGCAGCCGGGGACTCACCAGGCAGCAGCAGGAGCCCCAGGGCCAGAGGTCCAAAGAGCAGGAGCAGCAACAAGGCCAGGAGGCAGCTCACGTGGCTCTCGCAGCACAGCGCAGCGCCCCCGGCGGCCGGGAGGAGGAATTACAGGCTTCCCAGGCAGAGCCCATCAAAGCTTCCCTGGCAGGGAAGCCAGTTAACAAGCGGTTCTAAAACCGCTTCTAAATTTAACAACGGGTTCGCGCGAACCGGTGCGAACCGGCTCCAGCTCACCCCTGATCTTACCCCAATTTAGTCAATCCTTTTTGGAAATGAAGTAACTGTATTCTGAAGTTAGTTGTTCCACTACAGCATTTGTGCAGACCCATCCATATTTCAGATTAAGTATTCTGCTACTGATAGTTCTCCCACTACTATTCCATACTGCATTGTTTCACACCTGCATCAGCCCGTCTGTTCACCTGTGTGCCCTCTACTGCTTTGGGGTCATCTTTACCTCTCTGTTAAACTGCTGGTTCACAGCCAGGTGTGCCCCTTTGAGATTCCAGTATAATCATTGTAGCAGTCATGCTCATGCTTCCACATAGTATCATCAGGAGGTCCTAGATTTCCTTGTTCTCTGGGGAAAGAAGCATGTATAGGCCTGTCTCAATAGCAATCACTAGGATGCCAAGCTGCCGGAAGAGCAAATGCAAGGGAAAGGGTGCTTATAGGGCATGGCCCAATGCTGATACAAAACAAAGGAGCTCTGGCAGAACTACCAGAATGCAAGGGACAAGAACAGGACTTCTGGTAATTCTCCCACTACCTGCCTGTATTATGAAGAGCTGGAGTGGATTGTTGCAAGGGAGGCCCACTCAACCCCCAATATAGGGTTATGGATAGTTTGGAGTGAACCCTGAAAGGCACCCATGCAACTATGGAAGGCACCCAAAGTGACCCTGGAGCCTGACCAGGAGGAGCTTCTCTCAGACAGTCTTGATCTCTTTGGCATGCCCAATCTCGAGCCAGAGATCCAGGCACCACAGAGGACCTCTGGAAAATAAGGCTGAGACCGCATCTGCCACTGCTGCAGAGGGAGCTCTACAAGTAAGTATTACACAATGTATTCCAATATACCTGTATAGGAGAATTTAATGAATTTTGTTCTGGATACCAGCTGGGTGACACCATGTTGAGTGGATGTGAGCTATGAGTCTCTTTCTGCCTGATCACCTTTCGCCCCACCATCTGGTGTGCTCAAAATGCCACCAGCACCAGAGACTTAAAGCTCTAAAGGGTTTATTTCCTGAAGTAATAATTCTTACAACAATTGGCTAAACATACCACCTCCCCTTTGCTGCTGACTGTGGTTCCCCTGCCCCCCTTCCTCCAAGATGGCAGTATTACAGGGGTTAAAAAGATAAAACACATTTCATGACTGTCTTGTTTATTATAATGGCAGATACAGAACAAGAAAAAGCAATAGAAAAATACTTTGGCTGGGTTTAATGAGTGCCCTAATCTTTTACCCACTTTTAAATGTTATGAGGTAAATAGTCAAAAATTAGGCTGCAGAGACTTTTTTGCAGTACACTTTGTACTGATTTGCAGGTATTTATAAAAAAAATTAAGGCAAAAATGTTGCTTTCTTTTCACACACCTATTGCAATGCATCCTTCTCAAGGTCACCCATATAACTTGTGTTTTCCTTCCATTCCTGTCCCTCCTGTGGGGGCACCATCAGGAAGATAGCAATGCTGCATATCTTCCCAATTTGCCCATTGCCTTTTTGAACGTGACTCTTTCCCTGATTCTGGGAGATGCATCTCAAGGTAAAATTCTCCAGGATAAGGACAGCTTGCAGAGGTGCACGGGCAATTACCAACCTATCCTTTGTTGTTTTCCACTCACCACCCACCTAGCATTGGTACAGAGGTCCTATAGAAAATGGAAGTAAAAGGGGGAAACATCTTACCATCTCCAAACACATCCCAGCTAGGAAGAACAGAATGGAAATAGAAATCTAAAATTGAGGGGGGAAAGCAACATTTAATCATTGTTGGCATGAAGACTGCTATTGGGTCAATAACTGTGCTGTTTCTTTGTTCCCCTAGCACTTGAAATGCCATGGCTGTGTCAGGGGCTCTGAACACCTGGAAAATCTCTGAGGGAAGAAAAAGCAGATGTGGGAGGACATGTTTGCTAAACTTGTGAGAGCATCTCAGCAGAAGGCCAAGAAAGCAGAAAAATGGAGGGAAGTTTACTGTAGCAATGTGAGGAGCTCTCAGGGGAGCACATGGACACAGAAGAAGAGGCAGAATCAAATAGCACTGCTAGAGAACGTAATATTGTCTTCACACGCAGCACCCCAAGCTAGCCCTGTTCTGCACCCTGAAGACAACACAGGATACTGGGAGTCCCCTTGCGTTCCCCTAAATGGCAGTCTCTTGTGGAGTGTACTGGGCCTTCCAATTTGAGGGAGGCTCCTTACACTCCCCCAAATGGCAGGCTCCTCCCACACCATACTGTACCTCAGGACAAGAGCAGTTTCAATTCCCTCATGTACATATTATTGTGCGCTCATCAATATAAACACGACACTCAGTGCTTAAGCATGTTCTGCCTCAGTTCCATTTGTTTTAAATTTTCACTGTTACACTGAGTGAATAAACGTTCCTGTGTAAAACTCAGCTGAAAATTTAATTGTGGTACAGCCTCTCCTCCCCCCATAACATCAGTTCCTAATAAAATGTTTACACATTCTTTTCCTTCGCTACAATACGTTCATTTTTCACCACTATACCCCGGCTTAAAATCAACAGCGCGACACATTTCTGACCATGTTTCGCTGACCAATGCATCTCTGACCTTTTAGAGGTGCCCTCTCTGGCTGTTTATAACATCCAGAAATTCTCTACACTTCTGACTCCCAGCAGTCAGTAAGGCTCTCTCCCTCACCCTCACAGATGTTGTGCAAAACACAATGCTAAGAAAGCAGAAAGCAGATATTCCTCACAAGCATTCAGCTTTGTCATGAGCTTCGTCCAACTTCTTTTTAGTCTTCCTAATGTCCATTTTACTGTCTTTCTGCAGCTACTCAGGATATAGTCAAACAGCTCATTTCTCCTGTCCAAATGTCCAGTAAAAGGCTTCAGAAGCCAGTGAAGCAGAAGATAAAATGGGTTTCCCAGTATGACAGGATGAATCACAACATCGTTAATCATATACTCTTAGAAATGTAGGGCTGGAAAGGCCTTGAGAAGTCATCAAGTACAGCCCACTGCACTGAGGCAGGGCTAAGTTAAACCTAGACCATCCCTGACAGGTATTTTTTCGATCTGTTCTTAAAAACCTCCAATGATGGAGATTCCACAGCCTCCCTTTGAAGCTTATTCCAGAGCTTTACTACCCTTATAATTAGGAAATAAAATCCTAATATCTAACCTAAGTCTCCCTTGCTGCAGATTAAGCTCATTACTTCTTATCCTATCTTTAGTGCACACAGAGAACAATTGATCACAGTCCTTTTATTTCCCCACAGCCCTTAGTATATTTTAAGAGTGTTACCAGATTCCTTCTATGTCTTCTCAAGACTAAATATGACCAGTTTTTTAAAACTTTCCTCAGAGATCAGGTTTTATCATTTTGTTGCTCTCCTCTGGACTCTTTCCAATTGTCCACATCTTTCCTTAAAGTGTGGTTCCCAGAATTTGACACAGTACTCCAGCTGAGGTCTCACTAGTGCCCAGTAGAGCGAAACAATTAATTTCCGTATCTTACAACACTCTTGTTAATACACCCCAGAATGATATTAGTCTTTTTGGCAACTGCATCACATTGTTGACCCATGTTCAATTTATGACCCACTATAATTTTCAGATCTTTCACTACTGCTTCCTAGCCAATTTTGTAGTTGTACATTTGATGTTACCTTCCTCAGTGAAGTATTTTGCACTTATATTTATTGAATTTCATCTTGTTGAATTCAGACTAATTCTCTAATTTGTCAAGGATATTTTGAATTGTAATCTTGTCCCCCAAAGAGCTGCAACCCCTCCCAGGTTGGGATCTTCTGCAAATTTTATAAGCATATTCTCCACTCCATTATCCAAGTCATTAATTAAAATATTGAATAATACTAGACACAGGGCTGACCCCCCATGGGACCTGACTAGACATGCCCTCCCAGTTTGAGAACAAACCATTGATAACTACCGGTACTCTTTGAGTACAGTCTTTCAACAGTTGTGCACCCACTTTATAGTAATTTCATCTAGAGCTCATTTCCCTAGTTTGCTTATGAGAATGTCATGTGGGACTGTGTCAGAAACCTTACTAAAATCATATACTGTTTCCTCCATCCACTAGGCCAGTAACCCTGTCAAAGAAGGAAATTAGGTTAGTTTGGTATGATTTGTTTCTGACAAATCCATTTTTAGCTATTATTAATACCCTATTATCTTCTAGGTACTTACAAATTGATTGTTTAATAATTTGTTCCAGTAACTTTCCAGGTATAGAAATTAGTCTGACTGGTCTATAATTTAGAGGGTCCTCTTATTTTTCAAGATAGATACTATCTTTTTGCCCTTCTTCATTCCTGTGGGACCTCATTCATCCTTCATGAGTTCTCAGTGATAATTGCTAATGGCTCCAAGATTGCTTCAGCTATTTCCACAAGTACCTTAGGATGATTTGTTTTAGGCCCTGCTGGCTTGAATACATCTATCTTATCTAAATATTCTTTAACCTGTTCTTTCCCTATCTTGGCCTGTGTTCCTCCCCCTTTATTGTTAATGTTGTGTTGAGTACTAATTGTGTTGAGTCAGCCTTCTTAATGTTATTATCCTTCCTTCCCACTAAGTAAAGAACCTACACTTTCCTTATTTTTTCTCTTATTTTTAATGTATTTAAATAATCACTTTTTATTGCCTTTTATGTTTCTTGCTAGGCACTCATTTTGTGCCTCGGCCTTTCTGAATTTGTCCATACATGTTTGTGCTATTCTTTTGTACCTCTCCTTAGCGATTCATCCATTTTTCCACTTTTTTTTAGGATTCCTTTTTGATTTTCAGGTCATTAGAGAGCGTCTGTTAGAGCCATATTGGCCTTTGACTATTCTTCCTATCTTTCCTTCACATTAGGATAGTTTGCAGTTGTGTCTTTTAACATTGTCTGCTTGAGAAACTGCCAGTCTCCTGAACTCCTTTTTCCCTTAGATTTTCTTCTGATCAACCTTACTCACCCATTCTCTGAATTTGGTAAAGTTTTCTTTTTTGAAGTCCATTGTTCTGATTTTGCTGCCCTTGCTCCTTTCTTTAGTTAGAATCATGAAATCTATCGGTTCGTGAGCACTTTCACCCAAATTGCCTTCCACCTTCAGATTTGCTACCAATTTCTTCCTGTTGGTCAGAATCAAGTCTACAATTGCTCCCCCACTTTCTTAAAGTAAAAGTTGTTCCCAGTACAATCCAAGAATTTATTGGAAATTTTGTGTTTTGCTATATTACTTTTCCAACAGGTATTTGGATAGTTAATGTCATCTATTATTACCAGTCTTATGTTTTGGATATTTTTGTTGTTTGCTCTAAAAATGTCTCATCCACCACCTCTTCCTTATTTGGTGATCAGTAGTAGACCCTTACCCTGACATCACCCCCTATTTTTTATCCCTTTTATTTTTTACCCAGAGACTTTTAGTTGGTCTACTTCTTGCCTCCTTCTGGACCTTAGAACAAGTGTATATATTCTTGATATATAATGCAATGCTTTCTCCCTTTTTGTCCAGCCTGCTTTTCCTAAACAAGCTATCCCCCTCTATGCCAATATTCCAGTCATGAGACTTGACCCACCAAGTATCTATGATGTCCATAGTGGTCCTGGGAGCAAATGTTCCTTTTCACATTGCAGAAAATAAGTCTGCATTACTAAAGACCAGGCATCATGAGCTTTTCCAGGCCACACGACATGAATGCTGGAGAATCTTCCACAGTGATCAACCAGGCCTTGCAGCACCAGGGGGAAATACCTCTTTCTGTTGATGAACAAAATAAGCTGTCATGGGTTAAGAGAGAAGGTCCTCTCATGGATTGGTAACTGGTTAAAAGATAGGAAACAAAGGGTAAGAATAAATTATCAGTTTTCAGAATGGAGAGAGGTAAATAGTGGTGTCCTCCCGGACACAGTCCTATTCAACATATTCATAAATGATCTGGAAAAGGGGGTAAAAAGTGAGGTGGCAAACTTTGAAGATGATACAAAACTACTCAAGATAGTTAAATCCCAGGCAGACTGTGAAGAGCTACAAAAGGATCTCACAAAACTCAGTGATTGAGAAACAAAATGGCAGATGAAATTCAATGTTGAAAAATATAAAGTAATGCACACTGGAGAACATAATCCCAACTATACATATAAAGTGATGGGGTCTAAATTGGCTGTTACTGCTCATGGGATTTTGTTTATTTTGATGCCCAGTGCTTGAATTTCAGTAGGTTCCAGTAGGCATCATACAATGCACAATGAGAAAAAAATCCCAGAGTGCATAGAGACTACTGGCATAATGCTACACCATGTGATATCTGCCAAGAATACTGTGTGGTTATTTCAAAGAAGCATGGAGCCGGAAGAAGCAATGATTCACAAGGGAAGTAGCTTGACAACGTAAACTAAGCAGCATGGCCATACTCTTTCACTACAGTTACACACACAAAAAACATTTTTTTTTCATGTGTAGACCAGGTTTGTGTTAAAATGATGCAGCATCTTGGTGTTTATGACCCCACCCCCACACCTCAAAAAATGAAACTAATATCCAGAACTGAGTGAAATGATAAAATGTTTGAAAAATAGTCTAAAGGCAAGAAAATGTGCTGGTTAGCCTGCATGACATTTATGTGGGATCATTTCTTTAGAAAACATTTACAGCTATTCCCTGTCTATAGATTAACAAATCAAAATCTATTTTTCTCCTCAAAAGTTTGTGTACAACATTTTCAAAAAGCCCTGTTTTATCTCTGTTTGTCTTCCTTAAAGTTCAAATGAGCACTGTGTCAAAAGTAAGAGCATGAAGTTTGATTAAGCTGTTCAGCAAGTTACCTGCCTTTTGTGATTCTGATGTTCGTTAGAGAATGCAAGTAGCAATTGCTGTGTTCCAGGACACTGGATTGGAAAATGGGTGCCTCACCTGAGGATTTGGCACTGTGGTGGTGGATAACAGGCAGGCTAGGATGTGACATCATCTTCTATGACCTGCAACCTCCATCTTCTCATGGGATTGCTGAGCGGAAAGACAGAGGAACAAAGTGGATGGTGCTCCTCACTGTTTTTCCTTGCAGGTCTGTCCCCACTGGAGAGCTGATCTAAATTAACAGTCCATATAAGGTGGTTGAGATCAGGGCCGGCTCCAGCTTTTCTGCTGCCCCAAGCGGCAAAGCGGAAAAAAAAAAGATAAAGCCAATCGGCGGCAGCTCAATCTTGCTGCTTCATTCTTCGGCGGCAATTCGGCGGCAGGTCCTTCACTCCCTCTCTTCTTCTTCTATGGCACTTTGGCAGCAGCTCTAACAGGAAGAGAGGGACAGAGCGACCCGCTGCTGAATTGCCGCCAAAGACCTGGACATGCCACCCCTTTCCATTGGCCGCCCCAAGCGCCTGCTTCCTTCTCTGGTGCCTCGAGCCGGCCCTGGTTGAGATAAAACTTCATTATCTCTTTTTTGCTTATAGTTGGTGCATTTATTAATATTAGAAAACAGTGATCACTTTATCAAAAGCAATTTCTAACTTTATGAAAGTCAAACATTTGTAAGCTAAGGTACTTATAATTGCTTGCTTTTTCAGAAGTATAGAACATTCAGGTCTCATCGTGCAATAATGCACATGAAGGCAACAAAACACATACAATTCTCACATCTTAATCTCAGAAAAATAAGTTAAAAATAAAGTGAAACAAAAAATTAGACAGGACCTGCACATTCTTTAAAATATTAGTTGGAGTTGTACTGAAGATATTTCTTTTTCTAATGTGTCTGTGTGGTGTGATGGTTTTGAATAACCTAGGATGTAATTTACCGATTTAGAGATGTGTAAATTATACCATCCTTTGTGTTATCTCTGAATTTGGTCTTTCATTGCTTAATATTCAGTCTGTTGGCCAAATTCTCATGTTAGGGACACTTGTATAGATCCTCATTAAGGCCATCAAAGTCAATGAGGTTACTCTGGATATATGCCAGTGCAACTAAGAGCAGAATTTGAGCCTTTTTCAGCCCACCAAAAGTTTCATTTACAGTAGTGTGAAATTACATATATATATTTTTCACACATTTTTAATTTAGTTTTAGGCACCCAAAGCATCAGTTAGTTGCAGCAGGCTGCTATCCTACATGCAATAGTTGCTTCTTTGCATTATGTAGCCATGTTCTTATTATTTAGAACTTATTTTATATGAGCAGCGCACTTGCGGGTTATGCCTTTAAGCTGGTAATACTATTTGTTAATTGAATTGTATTTTATCATCATTTGCTGCCCACTGAGCACTGTCTATGCAACTATTCTTAGATCGCTGGTGCGAGCCCCTCTATCCCAAGTCTGTTGATCCAGGCTGGAAGGCTCACTCCCGCAGGCTCCAAAACACTGTGGAGACATTCCTTGTGACACTCCAGTTTTTTATTTGCAATAAACATGAACATAGGCTTTGGAAAATTTGGTGTCTCTAGGAATATGTTGTTGTATAGAAGGCTTTCTTGCAAACGTGTTCTGCCAGGGCTTAACATTGCTCAAAAGACATGTGCCTCTGTATTGAATATCTGATTGGAAAATGGCTTGCCGATTTCCACTTTTATGTAAACAGCTCAAGGTCTAAACTCAAGAAAGATATTATTAATGTCTGAAAAATTCTAGACACACACATGTTAATTTTAAATGGAATTGAGAAAATGACAGTTTTTATTTCTTAAATAAGCATATTGTGGCCTGCTTCGTTTTTATAACTAAAAGCTTGGATAGTTGAATTTTGATTTTACTCATAAAAGTGTAGGACGGAAAGGAACATCAATGGGTCATTTAGTCCAATCCCCTGCAGTCAAGGAGGACTAGACAAGAAGGTTTTTATATAACCTGTTCTTAAAAACCTCCAATGATAGAGATTCCACAACCTCCCTAACTAATTCCAGTGCTTAACTACCCTGACAGTTTAGGAAGTTTTTCCTAATGTCCAACCGAATCCACCCTTGCTGCAATTTAAGCCCATTGCTTCTTGTCTTATCCTCAGAGGTTAACAAGAACAATTTTTCACCGTCCTCCTTGTAACAACTTTTTATGTACTTGAAAACTGTTATCATGTCTCACCTCAGTCTTTTCTTCTCCAGACTAAACAAACCCTCTTGAGGTCCATTCCAGTCCCCCTTTCCACAGTACTTCTGCCTAGCCAGTTATTTCCCATTTTGTATGTGTGCAGTTGATTGTCCCTTAGTAAGTGGAGTACTTTGCATTTGTCGTCATTGAATTTCATCATGTTTACTTCAGATCATTTCTCCAATTTTCCAGATCATTTTGAATTGTAATCCTATCCTCCAAAGCACTTGCAACCCACTTACCAGCTTGGTATTGTCTGCAAGATTTATAAGTCTCTATCCCATTATCTAAATCATTATGAAGATATTGAACAGAACCAGACCCAGGACTGATCCCTGCAGGACCCCACTCAATATACCCTAACAGCTTGACTTTTTAGCACTGATAACTATTCTCAGGAATGGTTTTCCAAACAGTTATGCATCCACCTTATAGTAGCTCCATCTAGGCTAAATTTTCCTAGTTTGTTTATGAGAAGGTCATGTGAGACAGTATCTAAAACCTTACTAAAGTCATCTACCACTTCCCCCCATCCACAAGGCTTCTTGCTCTGTCAAAGAATGCTATTAGGTTGGTTTAACATGATTTGTTCTTGACAAATCCATGCTGACTGTTACTTATCACATTTGCCAATTGATTTCTTGATTATTTGCTCCATTATCTTTCCAGGTACTGAAGTTAAGATGACTGGTTCATAATTCCCCAGATTGTCCTTTTCTCCATTTTTATAGATTAGCACTATATTTGCCCTCGTCCAGTCCTCTGTAATCTTTCCTGTCTTCCATGAGATTTTGAAGATAATTGCTAATAGCTCAGATATCTCCTCTGTCAGCTCCTTGAGTATTCTAGTATGTATTTCATCAGGACCTGCCAACTTGAAGACATCTAACTTGTCTAATTTTTAACTTGCTCCTTTCCTATTTTAGCCTCAGAACTTACCTCATTTTCAGTGGTGTTTGCTATGTTAGACTGATATTTCCGATCACTACTAATCTTTTTGGTGAAAACTGAAATAAAAAAGTCATTTAGGACTTCCACCATTTCCATATTTTCTGTTATTGAGTCATTGAGTAATGGCCCTATCTTGTCCCTGGTCTTCCTCTTCCTTCTCATGTATTTGTAGAATATTTTCTTGTTACCTTTTATTTCTCTAGTTAGTTTAATTTCATCTTGTGCCTTGGCATTTCTAATTTTGTTCCTACATAGTTGTGTTGTTTATATATAGCTATATAGATATATTCATCCTTCATAATATGACCAAGTTTCCACTTTTTGTAAGACTCTCTTTTTGAGTTTCAGATAATTGAAAATCTCCTGGTTAAGCAAGGGTGGTCTCTTGCCATACTTCCTATCTTTGCTATGCAGTGGGATAGTTTGCTCTTGTGCCCTTACAATGTCTCTTTGAAAAACTGCCAACTGTCTCAAACTGTTTTACCCTTAGACTTGCTTCCTATGGGATCTTACCTACCAACTCTCTGAGTTTGCTAAAGTGAGGGGGAATTTGATAGGAGCCTTCAACATCCAAAGAGGATGGAGCTAGGCTGTTCTCAGTGGTGGCAGATGACAGACAAGAAGCAATGGTCTCAAGTTACAGTGGGGGAGATCTAGGTTGGATATTAGGAAACAGTATTTCACTAGTAGGATGGTGAAGCACTGGAATGGGTTACCTAGGAAGGTGGTGGAATCTCCATCCTTAGAACTTTTTAAGACCCGGCTTGACATAGTCTTGGCTTGGATGATTTAGTTAGTGATGGCCCTGCTTTGAGCAGGGGATTGGACTAGATGACCTCTTAAGGTCTCTTCCAACCCTAATATTCTATGATTCTATGATCTTGAAATCCATTATATTTGTTCTGCTGTCCCCCTCCCATTCCTTAGAATCATGAACGCTATCATTTCATGATCAATTCATCCAAGCTGCCTTCCACTTCCAAATTCTTATCCAGTTCTTCTTTCTTAAAATAAAATCTAGAACAGCCTCTCCCCTAGTTGCTTTCTTCATATTCTGAAATAAAAATGGTTTCTAATGCATTCCAAGAACTTGTTGGATAATCTATGCCCTGCTGTGTTATTTTCCCAACAGATGTCTGGGTAGTTGAAGTCCCATATGACCACCAAGTCCTGTGCTTTGGATGATTTTGTTAGTTGTTTAAAAAAAGCAACATCCACCTCTTCTTCCTGGTGAGGTGCCCTGCCATGATATCACCCTTGTTTTTTACCCCTTGTATCCTTTCCCAGAGACTTTCAACAAGTCTACCTCCTATTTCCATCTCAATCTCAGTGCAAGTTTATACATCTTTGATATGTCTCCCTTTTTTTCCCTTCCTGTCCTTCGTGAGCAATTTGTACCATTATTCCAGTCATGTGTATTGTTCCACCAAGTATTTGTGATGCCAACTATGCCATAGTTGTGGTCATTCACTAATATTTCTAGTTCTTCTTGTTTATTCCCCATACTACTTGTATTAGTATACATATATCTAATATACTGATTTGATTTTTCCTCTATGTTCCCTCTTGTCTCTCCTTTGTCCCTGCTATAGTTGCCTGTGCACTCCAGATTCTGACCCTTCACCAATGTCTCCATGTTTTTTACTTACTTGAGGGCTTATGTCTCCTGCTCCTGTTGAACCTAGTTTAATGTGAGCATGTAAAATAAAATTTGCCATAGCAAAACCTGGAACTCAGTAGTGTTCTTAAAAATGAGATGAGGTCATAACCAATGTTTGTTTAAATCATAGGGCTAGTCTACACTTACCTGCCGGGTCGACGCGGTGAGTTCGACTTCTCGGAGTTCGAACTATCGCGTCTAATCTAGACACAATAGTTCGAACTCCCCGCGCGCTCCGGTCGACTCCGGTACTCCACCACTGCAAACGGCGGTGGCGGAGTCGACCTTGGAGCCGCGGACTTCGATCCCGCGGCGTCTGGACGGGTGAGTAGTTCAAACTAGGGTACTTCGAGTTCAGCTACGCTATTCACGTAGCTGAACTTGCGTACCCTAGTTCGACCCCCGCCCTTAGTGTAGACCTGCCCATAGTCATCTAGATAGTTAAGAAAACAGATACATATATATCTGATTAGGAAATCCAAGAAAAGTCACTCCAAGTTTGTATATAACAAAATATCTAATAACCCTGCCCACACTTTGATTTCTTAGGTTCAGTTAAACTTCCTAGTTGAATTGACACATCAAATGATCTTGAACTTTGTTGAAAGAAGATGCAAAAAAGTTTTTTTGTATGAATCTACTACTATGAATTGTATACCTTTCATAATTTTAATATAGAATTCTTAAATATATAAAATAGATAGACTTTTCAAATCTGGATGCCTAAAATTAGCCTTTTTAGATAAATGGCCTGACTCCCAGAGGTGCTAAGCAATTGCAGCATCCATCTAATTAAGTCAGACCACGGTTGTTTAGAGTCTAACTAAAGGCATCCAGGTTTGAAAATGTTGGCTGTTCTGTTTTTATATGTTATTACTTTCCCATTTCTCATAGCTTATAGCCATACTGTCCAGACTGACAGAACTCAAGACATTTCCTCTGAAATGTGAGGTTTAAATTACAGCTATAATATGTCCCCAATATTCAAGAACATCAGTCCTGTAAAATTATAAGTTGATAATCCTAGAATAGAATCATAGGGTTGGGAGGGACCTCAGGAGGTCATCCAGTCCAACCCCCTGCTCAAAGCAGGACCTAATCCCCAACTAAATCATTCCAGCCAAGGTTTTGTCAAGCCTGACCTTAAAAACCTCTATGGAAGGAGATTCCAGCACCTCCCTAGGTAACCCATTCCAGTGCTTCACCACCCTCCTAGTGAAAATGTTTTTCTTAATGTCCAACCTAAACCTCCCCCACTGCAACTTATTACTCCTTGTTCTATCATCTGGTACCATTGAGAACAGTTTAGATCCATCCTCTTTGGAACCCCCTTTCAGGTAGTTGAAAGCCGCTATCAAATACCCCCTCATTCTTCTCTTCTGCAGGCTAAATAATCCCAGTTCCCTTAGCTTCTCCTCATAAGTCATGTGCTTCAGCCCCCTAATAATTTTTGTTGCCCTCCGCTAGACTCTCTCCAATTTTTCCACATCCTCCTTGTAGTGTGGGGCCCAAAACTGGACACAGTACTCCAGATGAGGCCTCACCAATGTTGAACAGAGGGGAATGATCACGTCCCTTGATCTGCTGGCAATGCTCCTACTTATACAGCCCAAAATGCCGTTAGCCTTCTTTGCAACACGGGCACACTGTTGACTCATATCTAGCTTCTCGTCCACTGTAACCCCTAGTTCCTTTTCTGCAGAACTGCTTCCTAGCCATTCGGTCCCTAGTCTATAGCAGTGCATGGGATTTTTCCATCCTCAGTGCAGGACTCTGCACTTGTCCTTGTTGAACCTAATCAGATTTCTTTTTGCCCAAACCTCTAATTTGTCTAGGTCCCTCTGTATACTATCCCTACCCTCCAGTGTATCTACCCCTCCTCCCAGTTTAGTGTCATCTGCAAACTTGCTGAGGGTGCAATCCACTCCATCCTCCAGATCATTAATGAAGATATTCTCATTGTTCCCTTTTTTAAAGATGGGCACTACCTTAGCCTTTTTCCAGTCATCTGGGACCTCCCCGATGACCATGAGTTTTCAAAGATAACAGCCAGTGGCTCTGCAATCACATCCACCAACTCCTTTAGCACCCTCGGATGCAGTGCATCCGGCCCCATGAACTGTGCTCGTCCAGCTTTTCTGAATAATCCTGAACCACTTCTTTCTCCACAGAGGGCTGGTCACTTCCTCCCCATACTGTACTGCCCAGTGCAGTGGTCTGGGAGCTGACCTTGTTTGTGAAGACAGAGGCGAAAAAAGCATTGAGTACATTAGCTTTTTCCACATCCTCTGTCATTATGTTGCCACCCCCATTCAGTAAGGGGCCCCCACTTTCCCTTACCTCCTTCTTGTTGCTAACATACCTGTAGAAACCCCTTTTGTTACTCTTAAAATCCCTTGCTAGCTGCAACTCCAAGTGTGATTTGGCCTTCCTGATTTCACTCCTCTATGCCTGAGAAATATTTTCATACTCCTCCCTGGTCATTTGTCCAATCTTCCACTTCTTGTGAGCTTCTTTTTTGTGTTTAAGATCAGCAAGGATTTCACTGTTAAGCCAAGCTGGTCACCTGCCATATTTACTGTTCTTTCTACACATCGGGATTGTTTGTTCCTGCACTCTCAATAAGGATTCTTTAAAATACAGCCAGCTTTCCTGGACTCCTTTCCCCCTCATGTTATTCTCCCAGTTCCCTGAGGGAGTCAAAGTCTGCTTTTCTGAAATCCAGGGTCTGTATTCTGCTTCTCTCCTTTCTTCCTTGTGTCAGGATCCTGAACTCGACCATCTCATGGTCACTGCCTCCCAGGTTCCCATCCACTTTTGCTTCCCCTACTAATTCTTCCTTGTTTGAGCAGCAGGCTGAGAAGAGCTCTGCCCCTAGTTGGTTCCTCCAGCACTTGCACTAGGAAATTGTCCCGTACACTTTCCAAAAACTTTCTGGATTGTTTGTGCGCTGCTGTATTGCTCTCCCAACAGATATCGGGGTGACTGAAGTCCCCCATGAGAAGCAGGGCCTGTGATCTAGTAACTTCTGTTAGTTGCCTGAAGAAAGCCTCATCCAGCTCATACCCCTGGTCTGGTGGTCTATAGCAGATTCCCACCACGACATCACCCTTCTAAACTTAATCTAGAGACTCTCAGGGTTTATTTTGCAATTTCATACTGGAGCTCTGAGCAGTCATACAATATAATGCAATTCCCCCACCTTTGCTGCCCTGCCTGTCCTTCCTGAACAGTTTATATCCATCCAGGTGAGTACTCCAGTAATGTGAGTTATCCCACCAAGTCTCTGTTATTCCAGTCACATCATAATTCCTTGACTGTGCCAGGACTTCCAGTTCTCCCTGCTTGTTTCCCAGACTTCTTGCATTTGTACACAGGCACTTAAGATAACTCACTGATTGTCCTGCTTTCATACAATATGATGCCACAGACTTTTACTCAAGGCATCCTGAACATGCTCAGGACCCTGAATGTATTACTTTCAGTATGCTCCCCGATGCAGGACTAAAGTTTGTCTATTTAAGATGGCATAGTATCAAGTAACAGTTGTCACCATTGAACATTCACTAATTACTATTACATGGTTATTTCCCATTCTAAGTTTAGGGGGAAATGGTGAAATATCAGATAGCACTTTTGGATAACTGGTGAGAAATACTGACTTGTTAAAATGAGCATACCCTGCCCAGCTCCTGTAGGGACAGACATAATTCTCAATCAATCCTTTATCAATCAAGCCTTATAAAGGAACTCGCTCTGTCACCTCGTCCGGACTCTCCTTCTGATAACATGCTGACTGACCTCTTTTTTCCACCAGCAAGAATCATCATGATCTTTTTTTTTTTAATCACATTGGCCAGCCTCAGCCTATTGACTAATGCAATGATTCACAGAATTACTCTTTTTGATTTTTTTTCTGACTTTTCTAAAGTTTAATTTTCATCTTGCAGTTGATACAAAGAAATCTGGACAATCAAAGCTAACTGCAAGAGAGGAGAGAATAGCTGAGGGCAGTTTATGAAATAAATAGAATGGGTATGAGTGAGGGGAATATGTATGCCAGCGTGGCTACTCTGCTCTGTATGTTTTATCTCATTCATTCACTATTTTACCATTAGATCATTAGTTCTGTGAACCAGCACTGTCTTTCTCTTGTAATATTTAATAATATCTAGCTCTTGAATGGTGCTTAACATCCTTAGATCTCAACGTCTCTGTGGGTGCTATCAAAATCTAAATAATAATAATTTGATAATTATAATTTACTTCCTCTTCAAGATGCTATGCAGGGATATTTCCATAATCCATAACAGTTTCAATAGCATTCACTATATTGTTGGTGGATCCTAAAAGAAGGATTTCATGTCATCATGGACATAATGATCCTAAATTGCCACATCAAGAGATTAAATTCTGGATAAGGTCTCTGGAATTTGTCATTTTGAAGGGGAATTTGGGAATTCTTATTAATCTCATGTTCTTCCTAGGATGGGAAAGCACTACGCTTTGACCTGCTTTGAAATTAGAGTGTTCACCAGTATGATGGGAGTAACAGAGGCAAGAAATCGGACAGATCTGTTTTTATTCCTAAGACTACAGTACATAGATACTAATGGCCTATCCCTCCAGAAGATCCAGTATGCCATTCAGATTGCATGTGCATGTGTAAGAAAACAAATATATACTTTTCTACAATTAGGCCATTATCCGTGTGAGACCTTCTTTGTCATAATTAAAAAAAAAAAGTAAGTTTTCATTAAAATTTCAGTTTCCTAGACTCCAAGGCCAGAAGCTAACTTTATGATCATATGTAGTCTGACTTCCTGCATAACATAGGCCATAACACCTTAAATAATACTTTTTTCTGCATCAAGCCATAAATTCTGGTTAACATAGAACAGGATCCACTGAATCCCCAAATACATTTCTTCAATATTTAATTACAGGCTCACAGGCTCATCTTTTGATAGAGTTGTGCTGGTTTCCTTTGAGGATGAGGACTGATAGGTCAAATATAGAATGATCGCTTTGTGAAAAGTTTTCACCCACAGGTGGTAGGGTGTTTTTGTCTTTAGTATTTTCCTGTGTGAGTTAAATCAAGAGTGTAGTGTCTGTCTGGTTTCACCCACAAAGTTGCTGTTATGTAGGATCCATGGATCTTGAAAGGTATGCTGATCATAGTAGCAGTGGAGCAGGGCCGCCCAGAGGGGGGGGCAAGAGGGGCAATTTGCCCCAGGCCCCGCGTTCCGCAGGGGCCCCCACGAGTGTTTTCTGGGGCCCCTGCAGTTCCGGTTGAGCTCCCGCAGTCATGCCTGCGGCAGGTCCACCGGAGCCCGGGACGAGTGGACCTGCCGCAGGCATGACTGCGGAGGCGCTCGTCCGCGGCTCGGCTGGACCTCCCGCAGGCATGACTGCGGCAGGTCAAGCGGAGCCGCGGGACCACGGCACCCGCCGCAGTCACTCGTCCCGGGCTCCGGTCGACCTGCCGCAGGCATGCCTGCGGGAGCTCAACCGGAGCCAAATGCCGCCCCCCAGGTCTTCGGCGCGCTGGGGTCTAGAGCCGCCCCTGAGCGGGGGCCCCCCGCCGCCGAAGACCCCGGGCCCCCGGAATTCTCTGGGCGGCCCTGCAGTGGAGATATGTCCTCAGGTTTTAGATCTGTGATTCTGGCAGGGTCTGTTGTTGCTTTGAGTTAGTATGTCTTGATCTGTGGGGAGCTTGCTTCTGCTGCTGAGCTTGGAGATGTTGGGGGTTGTTTGAAGTCCAGAAGTAGGGATTCCTGAAGGATTTATTTCAGGATGGGATCCCCATTGAGTATGGGTTGTAGTTGTTGATGATACCCGGTATGGGTTGCAGTGTGGGGTCATAGGTGACAACTAGGGGTGTGCAGTCAGAGGGGGGTTTATTTCTATATTGAAGCAGGTTCTCTCAGGGTATTTGAGTGGCCCATTCCACAATGTGATCTACTTCTCTGGAGTGCCTGGCAGTAGATAACAGATTTCGTGGTGTGCTTGGGGTGGTTACTAGATCTATGAAGGTAGGTGTGGTGATCCATGGCTTTCTTGTATATAGAGCTGTCTAGTATCAGAAACCTCTTCCCATGTATGTACCGTACTTGTTGACTGTGATGAAGTCACCTCTTAACCTTGTTTTGGATAAACCCAATGAATTAAGTTTCTTAAGTCTCTCCCTATATGACATATTCCCCAGACCTGAGACCATTCTTGTAGCTCTTTTCAGATTTCTTTCCAATTTTTCAATGAGTAAAGGGTGCAAACACTGGTGTGTGTGCTTGAGGGTGAACACCAAGGAAAGGAGGGTGTGTGTGACCACAGAGCAAGAGAACAATCTATTGTAGAAACTGGGTAAGAAATGACAGTGAAAGAAAAATGAGGAAGGAAGGAAATGGAGGGAAAGAGAGAAAGAGAACAGAATGACAGAGAAAGGGGAGCAGAAGAGTGAGAGGAGGAGAAATAGAAACAAAAATGACAACACAGAATAGAAAGGGTGCACCTATCCTGATTAGCTTCTGTAGAAATAAATTGGTTTTTCAGTGCAGAAAAGTAACAACAAAGGAGAAAAGGGAGTGGAAGAAAATAGACAAAAAGGAGGAAAGTGAAATAAGGGCAATGCAGGCAGAGAATGAGAAAAGGAATAAGTTAATTATAATTAACAATTACACAACCAGTGAGATGTAAGTAGTATTATCCCATTTTACAGATGGGAAAACTGAGGTAGCCAGGTAAACTAATGAAAAAAGGAGGCAAGAGAAGGCACACTGTAACCTTACCTTAGTGAATGTATCTCAGTGATACATGTTACAACTTACATTTCATTGTTTCTCTTTGAAAAACATGCCGAGGCTTCTTAATTTTGGGATGTTCAGAGAATAAGAAAGTTGTTGCTGTCATGGCTTGATTAAATTGCTGCTTACTTTAGGCATGCAGTTGGGTTAATGGGATAAGTATTTTTGAAAATTATATGCCAGAGTGTAAAGGTAATTCTGCTGTCCTGAATTTCCAGTCCTGTAGAGAAATATTCAGCTATCGTATGTTATTTTGTTTCATCACATTAGCGCTTCTCAACCTCTTGACTAGGATCAAGTGTAGTGTCTGTTTTAACATTTGATACATCTGTTGGAGGACTGTATCCTGGACTAGCAGGAGGATGGACTCAATTATGTGATGAATCTTTAGCATCTGTAACTTTCATCATTCGATAAGCGGTTTAATATCATATAATATTAAACTAAAAAGCAGTTAAGTTGTAATGAAAAAGTCACACTAACATTTACAGCATATACTGCATTAGCAATGTGTAAATATTTTAAGTGTAAACTAAAACACACAGATTACTTGGAAAAGTTTAACAGTCTGTTAGATTGTGTAAATGTATAGAAAGGTGTAATTTTAGTTTATTTGTGCCAGTCTTTGTATCATATTGAATCTGTGTGTGGATCGTGTTATCCAGAATTAAAATGACTTTAATTCAGTTTAGGTTAATTTACTAAATTTACTGAATGAGGATGTTCACAGTGGGTTTAATGCAGTTTAACTAAATCACTTCAAATTCACACCTTTCATTAATTTGACTAATTTTCTTGGATGACCCAGTGTAGACAAGCTGCAAATATATCTGATTATTGGATGGGAGCAGATCTGCTGCATGGAAAGGTAGTATTTGATATAATAACTTTTTAGACTAGACCCACACTTTAAACAATTCTTCATGTTTAGTACAGATATATATTTGGGGTGAAAAATTGACCCTATCAGCACTAGTTCTCCACTTGTGAGGTACTCCCTTCTCTTCATGTGTCATTATTTAATGCCTGCATCTGTAACTTTCACTCCATGCATCTGAGGAAGTGAAGTTTTTTACCCACGAAATCTTATGCCCAAATAAATCTGTTAGTCTTTAAGGTGCCACCGGAATCCTTGTTATTTTTGAGGAAGTAAGATGGTGTCTATAGGTGCCTTTGACTACTGAAGAACGAACTACTTTAACACTGAGAAGCTGAAGCAGTCTGTAAAAGTAAGACAAATGAGTAGTTCAAGGGGATTGAAGGAAGCATTAGACTCTCTTATTGGGCCAACAGGAAGCAAGGCAAAACCAAGCAACCATAAAAATGCCTAATCTAGCCCTGAGATCAAGAGGAATCTGTAATTTGGAGTTGACTGTCAGCCACAAGCACAGAGTAAGTTAGTCTCACTCCCAATTACCTAGAAACATAAATGGTAGCTCAGTAACAGTGCATAAGCATAAAGCTACACAAATTGCAAGGCTCTCAGTCTAATGCTAAAGTATAATAATGTCCAATGGAATGGGCACAGGAGAGGGAATCGTGAGATCTGTGTGCTGTTATTGTGGGTGGGACCATGGCTAATAATTTAACTAATCTGCACTACTGTCTCTCTGTCTTTTCATTCCCAAAGCAAATTCCAAAGTGCTGTATAAGGGCTAGCCAGCAGCATTATTTATTAAGAGAGAAAGCAAAGGAAGAGGCATATCAGTGAGGATGCTTTTAGGAGAAGGTCAAGATGGAAAAGGACAGTTCACAGAGGGGGTGCTCTCTAGACGCATTTTGGAGAAGAAGTAGAAGTGTGCAAATGTGTCATGCCTTGTTAAAAGAGGGCCTTTATTACTGTCCAGCAGCCCTTCTGTTATTGTTTGTTACTTATATAGTGTCAAAAGTATGTTAGATCTTTACAGGGAAGTAAAAAGATAATGCTTGTGGCCCAAGGAGTTTTCATTTTAGCTAAACATGCAGACTGAGAAAGGTGGATGGGGAGCAACAAAAAACAGTTGACTGATGAGTGAAGTTTACCATGTCTTGTTGCTCTAGTTCCATGTCTTTATTTTGAAGGAGATTTTTTTTTGTCCCTTATGTCTGTATTCTTCACTGCTCATATAGGAAAGGGCTTTATAGGACTCTTGGGGAACATGGATTTTGAGCAGAGACTTGACGTAGTCGAAGTTGGAACAGGGAAAGACCTGTAAAGAGCTGAGAGGAACAATGAGGAGAGCTTCCTGGCATCATCCCTGATGTTAGGATTGAGCTAAGCTATCTCTTAGAGGTGGCAATAACTCTTTCTTTTTATGTCAGGGACACTGAAGAGAAGTGAGCTAAAAGGTTTTCTTGGCAGTACAAAAAGTGAAAACATTAGCTACTGAGCAGGAACCAGGAGTTCATAAATTTGATGGAACAGAATTACCTGGCACAACAGGTATCATCAAGGACCATGCTACAAAAGTGGAGTATGATGTGTGCACAATATTAATAGTACTCATGGCATGTCTCCACATGGGACATCCTTAGTGGATCATGAGGTCCTTGTGATCAGAAGCCACACGTCCATCGCATCCCCATGGTGGATGACTTATCTGGTTTTGCAGAAGTCTAGGAACAATATCTTATTAAAACTGGATTCCTGCAACTCAGGCTGTAGTAACCTGATGCATCCTGATGCATCCTGCCAAGGTTGGGGAGCCCATTTAAAAGGAACTCATAAATGTGTTCCACCAACTGCAGATATATGTTCTGGAGATGAGGAAAGTCCCCAGATCCTATAAGGCTCAGGGAATGTTCAATCAGCTATTCCACCCATGGAATAACTGCACCCACTGGAGGTGAATCTGTTTGAATTTACTTGAACATAAGGCTACTGGCTTTTTTTCTAACCAGACTCAAGAGAGAGAGTTTCAGTGATCTTGGTAACCTCTTACTGGCCCAGATGGAAAAAAAATATTATTGCTTGTGAATATGGCAGCTAAAGAAGCTGCCTAGGAAGCTGGTGTTAGGTCATCAGTCAGAACCAGCACATTTTACTGCATCCCATCCTGGGATCTCTCTTTTTTGAGCATAGCGCCTGAAAGAGCAGAGATGCAGAGACATGACATTTCTAAGTAAGTGACTCTAATCATCCTGGCTTCTTGGAAGGAGTCTATTAGAAGGACTGCATAACTTCCAAGTTGAAAATATTTGCAGTAAGTTGTGAAAAAGTCCAATAGATTGTTTTTAGTTCCACACACACAACCTGCTGTTTCATTTATTTCTGTTTTGCATAGAGAAAACTTCCATATATGTCAATTTGGTTGCAGGTTACCATTAAGCAAGTAGACCCAACTTTTTGTTTAATTATACACTCACACACAGTGAGGAGCACTGTGACTTTTAGATATTTCAAGGTAATGTCTTCCCTACAGAGTTAGCCTGGGCATAAGCAGCCACACTGCAAAGTTGTACCTGAGTTATTCTGTTCTTACTGGTACTACACTCCCCTATATATATTGCTGGAACATCCAGGGGCATATCCTATGGTTCTTTGTGCGGCATAAGTTGAGCTGCTTTATTATTATTTTCCAGTGAATGGTGGGGAATTTGGTGTCCCCTTGGGCTTTTAGGGAATTTTGGTAAGGCACTGGAGGACTATCAACATGCATAAGATTTAGCCTGAATCCTCAATGCAAAGTGTGTGGGTTACCAGCCCAAATGAAAGAAGAAACCAAGCTCTAACCAATACCCCCAATCCTGCCAGCTAGTACAGGTTGAAAGCATCACTAAACTATGGTGAGAGGTTTTTTTGGGAGGCTGGGGGGCAGGCTAGGGGCAACTCCCAGGTAGGAGCCTGGGCTAACTGCAGTGAAAACATACCCTAAATCAGTGGTTTTCAAACTTTTTTTCTCGCAACCCAGTTGAAGAAAATTGTTGATGCCCACGACCCAAATGGAGCTGGGGATGAGGGTTTTGGGGAGTGGAAAAGCCTCAGGGCTGGAGCAGAGGGTTGGGGTGCGGGGGTGAGGGCTGCGGGGTGGGACCGGGAATGAGGAGTTCAGGGTGTGGGAGGGGGCTCTGAGCTGGGGCAAGGGGTTGGGGTACAGGAGGGGGTCAGGGCTCTGGGCTGGCGCTGCAGGCTCTTGGGTGGGGCCAGGGATGAGGGGTTTGGGGTGCAGGAAGGAGCTTCAGGTTTGGGAGGGGCTCAGGGATGGGACAGGGGATTGGGGCACGGGGTTGGGACATGGGCTTACCTCGGGTGGCTCCCTGTCAGCAGTGCAGCGGGGATGCAAAGGCAGGCTTCCTGCCTGTCCTGGCACTGTGGACCGTGCTGCACCCTGGAAGCAGCCAGCAGTGAGTCCTGCTCCTAGCCGGAGGCACACAAGTTGCTCCATGCAGCTTTTGCCCGCAGGCACCACCCCCCAGCTCCCATTGGCGGGGAACCAGAGCCCTGTGGCCCCCCTGCCTAGGAGCCAGACCTGCTGGCTGCTTCCAGGGTGCAGCATGGTGTCAGAAGACGGTAGGACTAGCCTGCCCTAGCTGGGCAGCACCGTGAACAGGACTTTTAATGGCCCAGTCAGCAGTGCTGACCAGAGCCGCTGTGACCCAGTGCTTTACATTCCGCAATGCAGTACTGGGTCACGACCTGCAGTTTGAAAACCACTGCCCTAAATGGCTTTCTGAATTTATGTCTCACTACAATAGCCAAACAGGCCTGTACCTCTAGTGTTCTGGATGCTTCACTTATCTCCTAAAACAGTTATGTCTTGCTGCTGGGCCTGTTATGATGGATTTTGATGGCAGCAGTTCGATGATGGAAGAAGTAAAGAGGTCCCTCTACATTTTTTGGTCTGAAAAGCACCTTAATGCTTGCCAAAAAAAACCCCTAAACCAATTAAAAATAGTAGTGATAATATGCTGGCATGCACTCCGGAGGCAGCCAGCTTGGGCAGGAGATCCTACCACCTGGGGATGAGCTAGAATTAGACCTTCTGTGGTTCCCCCTCTGTTCTTACCCCTCCCCTACCCATCACCTCCCAAGGTCAAAAACTGTTGTAGTTGCACACCTTCACAGACCTATTAGCCCTTGTGATAGTCATTTGTGAGCATTTCTGAGGACAGGACATAATGACTACAAAGAAGGAAGTGGATATATAAACCTAAAGAGACAGGAATGCCATCCTCAATGCCTATTGTGTGGGGTTTAGGTATGGGTTTTGACAGAGAAGGTGGGTTTTTTTATTTGTAACCCTTCCTTGTTCTTTGAGTAGTTGTCCCTGTGGGTGCTCCACTTCGGGTGCTCCACTTCAGGTTTTATTAGGCATTCCACAGTCACTGACCAAAGGAAGAGTACCATAGCCTTTAAATTGAGGCTTTAATTATTTGCTTTTCTGTGCCACTTATAATATATGAGTGCTTCTAAATCAGTGAATATATCCTCACAACACCTCTCTGAGTTAGGTAAGCTTTACCATCCTTCTTTCATAGATGAGGATCTGAGACACAAGGGTCTAGTTCCTTAGGCATCACTGGGATTCACAAAGTCTGAGTTAGGTGCCTAGACTCCATATACAATGAACGGGGACAGATGTACCTCATCATCATCATGATAATCAAATGTGCAATCTACAGAGGACTGTTGCACCAGCCAGAGTAACCATGGCTGATGTCATCGTGCCAGGCATCTTAGAGTGAAATTCTCAGATCTGGCTAAAATGCCATTTGTGAATGCAGTGATTGACTGGAGGAAGGCTGGCATCTCTGTGAGATTATTATGGCACCTAATTCCTTTTGTGAGTCCTTAGCCCATTGAGATTAATGGTGTGTTTTTCAGAGATGCTGAGCAACCAGAACTCACATCAAAGTTAATGGAAACATCTGAGGCTTGTCAGCTCTGAAAAACAGGCCTGTGTTTTGTCCATTTGTTGGGGGACACAACTTTGCTCTCTTGAGTCTCAGTCCAGTGTCTTAACCACAAGGCCGAAGATTAGACTCCAACTCTGGAGATGACAGGAGACCCATATAAAGTTTCTATTTGGTTGATCAGCCCAAAGGGAATGGAAGAACAGTTTTACCCTGGAAATGAAAGCACTTTTGGTAATTCTAATATTTAATAGATTTTTTCCTATAAAAATTACATTCTGAGGCTGCAAGAATGTTACACTTCATGATTATTTCAGTCTTCAAGGAAATGCTTTTAAAATCATAGTAGTTAATTGTACAGGATGAATAATACAGTTTTTAATTAAAAAGTTGCATAGAACAGTCCCTACGCCTTTAAAAAAACAAAACAAAACTGTGGACCTACCTTTCCAGCTTCCCTGCCACTCCCCATTCTCTGCATCATTCTCTATCTTTATGGCTAGCCTGTGGACCATGGAAAAGGTCTCTGTCAGCCACTGATAAATCACAGACAATAGTTTGTAAAACACTCCTGACAAAAATATTTGGTTTCTGGTTGAATACAGTCAAACTTTTGTTCAGTCACCGTCTCCTCCTCTTCCCTCCCCACTAAAAAACACTATTTAGAATTGATAAATAGATACAGAAATGTTATGTGTAATAAAATGAAAGAAGTGAAATGCTAGTAATTGTTCATTTTGGCCATAGTCCTGGAGCTGGATCCATGTGAGCAGATTCCTGTGCCTCTGCAGAGTATAAATCTCACTGTTCCACCCATGTGGATCCAATTCCAGGATCAGGGCCTTTGCATATAAAGCATGTGAGCTTGGAGAAGATGTTTTCATGTTGAATAAAAGGATAATGTTTATTATTTTTTCTAAAGCAGGAAAAAGAGGTCTATTGAAAGTCTGGGGAAACAGGTTGAATACATTTGAAATAGGGTTTTGGGGGTTTTTTTTTGTTTTGGTTTGGGTTTTTTTTGAGTACCCAACTATTGCTAGCAAAAAAAAAAAGCAGTGGAATTGTATTCTTTTAATGATAAATGTAATGATCTTCAAAGCAAGGTAGCATGGGGAATTGTGTGTATTTTGAAAGAATTGTAACCTTGTTCCATTTATTTACAAGCTCATTTTTTAACCTTGAAGATTTCTTCAAATGGCTTAGTTTTCTTTAAATGATTTACTATATATTTATAACAGTTATTAGTCAGGTAATACAGTATAACTCTTTTTTTAATATCATCCTAAAATGCCAAACTAAAATGGTAAATTGTCAAATATTATATGTATTTCAAAAGGAGGGAAGTATAATTGCATACTATACTTATGAAGAAGAGAATTCTTACAAATAAATTATTACATGAAATAAATTCAGCATCTGAATAATTTTATTCTGTGATACACTTTTATTTCAACAGTATAAAAGGCAAGCCTTTTCCCCTGGTTAGAGAAGGAGGATTACACATTCTAAAAAGTATATCCACCATCTTTTCCTTATGCTAAGATTTTATCTGCTGTTTAATGGGTAAACTTACTGTGAAGTGTAGTTGCTTGTTTAACTTTACCCCTATTCAGGTCTTTGATTTTGGCAGGTTAGTTAATTCAAATAAAATTTGTGAAGTTAAGCACTTTCAAGAAAAGGCATAGGAGAACCTAATTTAACCTAGAGTGTCTCTTTTATTCTTCTGTTATTCATTTGAAGTGCCCTATCAGCTTGAACTGACCAACTTCAGTCATTTTTACCCTTTTATTTTTTTTCTCTAATGTAAACTGAAATTCCCTGCTGTTCGTGGTATTTTAGTGTTTAGCATCATTTAATGAGCAGGTATCATTAAACTTAAAAGATCCTTTTCTGTATATCTCTGATTAGTTAGGGGAAGAACCAAAGAATTCCTCTAATTTATCTTTGCTTCCTTGTTATATTTTGATGTTGGCCCATTTTACGTTTCACTGCCTTTTTATGAAATAGATATTATAATTTTGGTGTGAAAGTAGGACAGAATCTTTAAAAAAAAAATCTTTGGCACTGATAAGATATATAAGATACTATATCTTGTTTACAAATTTACCATTAGAATGCTTTGTCTGTTCTTTTGTAAATTTGTACCCTAATATATATTTTCCTCTAACAAAAAGATTCATTACTGTTTCTTTGTAAATATACCTATTAACCCCCAACAGTAACCTTGTCTGCTGGGTGCATATATATTTGGGGCCTGATGCTTTGCTCCTTGTGCATCCAAAATTCCAGTTGAGTTCACTGGGAATTTTAGTGATCAAGAAAAAGCTCCAATTGATTAATGATAAAGGGTGTATAGTCTATAAAGAATGAAAGTCACCAGATATATATGATGGTGTAAGAGTTCATGATAGGCAAGTTTGGCTATATTAAAAATAATTATAACAATAGATTTTTTTTAGAAAATGATACTCATATAGTCTACATTGAAAAACTATGAGACCTTATTCTCTAATACCTTACTTATGGGAGTAGCCCATAAGTAAGGTATTGTTTAAGACATTGTTCACATGACTAAGGACTATTCACATGAGGAATGCTTTGCAGGATCAGAACTGTTGTTTGTTAACTTCATAAATGTGTTCTTATAAGATCTAAATGAAAACTAAAATTCTTCAATCAAATATGAAATGCTTCAATCCTGTGAGTTGGCTGTTTACGTGAAAGCATGTATTAGTTGTGTAACATAAAATTGTTAGTTTTGTTTAAAAAGTGATGGTCATATTAATTGATAGATTAAAATGCATTAAACCATTGCCCCGTCCATTTCTCATTTTTGATGTGCTGTAAATATTCTTTGAGAATTTTGGTATTGGTTCTAATTTTACTTTTTAAAATCAAAGAAAATCTGGGAGATATAAAGTCTAAAGAGAAAATAATGAGGCTTGAAGGCAAGTAAAGGTCAGATAATGTGTAATAAGTTACAGATGGCACTGTATGATATTAACATTGCTAAGAGCAATGCTATAAAGATGTAACAGTGCTGCCTACTGGTAAGATGTAGTAGTATTTATATTAGTGCTTTGAGATATGTGTTGTAAAACTAAGTGTGTGCCATATTCTTCATTGTAATAACACTGTTCTCTGGGATTTTACTTGCTGATACCAAGTTGCAGACTTTTTCATTAGGATTAACAGCGTATTCTTATATCAATTATTTGTAAAATAAAATATTTATATTTAGATATTTACATTTAGGAATGAAATGTGGCATTTGTTATTTAAATATGTAGGTTTGTGTACAGTAAACTAACACATATGCAAAATGATTGATTGTTAGTGACTGTTAAATTTGTATACATCATTCTTTAAAATAATACTGAATTGTGTTTCAACATTGCTTTTCTTAAACCAGGGTATAAACCTTCCAGACAAATGTTTGGGTTTTACATAGGTCTTTGTACAGATGGCATTAATCTGTGTAGCTTTATTGATCTGTCGTACTGTATCTTGCTACCGAACATAAAAAGTTGGCCAATTACTACAGTAAAATGACAGGTACAATACTAAGCCATGCATAGCACTATGCCCTGGATCACCATAGCATATTTTACATGCTTCATGCCTACTTAACAAAGATTTTGCATTATATAATCAAATAATTAATGTGATTATCAAAATTAGTAGGCTTTCAGTTTTAGTAAGGATAAGTTTTTGCACTTAAATGTCTACATTATGACTCTGAGATGAAAAAAATAGTTGATTTAAAATTGCAATTATCCACACAAAGAAATTGCTGGTTTTGGCCCACACTAAACACTTGATTCCTGCTGAGGACAAGAAGGACATACATACAAATTTTTATAACCACTGCTGTACCTCACTCCTATTCAAGATGTAAACCTATGTTCACTCAGTGGATTCAAGTTAGCTTCATTGTCTGTATATGAAAATAGATACTGTATAGAAAAATATCAGGTACGATTGGAACCATATTTGCCTTTGATTAGTCTATTATTTATTTATTGTAATAAGTTAGATGAGTGAGGTCCAGGAGTGGGGACCTGGGACCCCTGAAGGCACTGGCCAAAACTCAAAAGAACATTCAAGAGTGCTGAGGACTGTGAGGAAAGAATTGCATACGTGGGTTTCTTCTTTTGCCTAGATCTATTTCTTGTGATTTATCTATGATTACAGTGTGATTGGTTTAGAAATCCATCTGCAAAATCTGTGTTATTTGCTTCAACTGACACATGTCCCTGAAGGAATAAATTATAAATAGGGCCCTACCAAATTCATGAAAAATATGTCATGGACAGTGAAATCTGGTCTCTTCTCGTCTCCCCCCCCCCCCAACGAAATTTGGTCTTTTTTGTGCTTTTACCCTATACTATACAGATTTCATGGTGGGGAGACCAGCATTTCTCAAATTGGGGATCCTGACCCAAAAGGGAATTGCAGGGGGGTCGCAAGGTTATTTTCAGGGGGTCATGGTATTGACACCCATGCTTCTGCACTGCTTTCAGAGCTGGGTGGTCAGAGAGCAGTGGTTGCTGACCAAGGGTCCAGCTCTGAAGACAGTGCCACTGCCAACAGTAGCGCAGAAGTAAGGTTAGCAGCACCACAAACTCCCCCCACACAAAGACCTTGTGACCCCCTTTTTGGGTCAGGACCCCTACAGTTACTGCCTGTGAAATTTCAGATTTAAATATCTGAAATCATGAAATTTATGATTTTTTAAATCCTGTGACAATGAAATTGAACAAAATGGACCATAAATTTGGTAGGGCCCTAATTATAAAGTATCCATGAGAGTGTAGCTCTGGGAAGATTGTGCTTAAACAATTGGGGTGTCAACACCAGGGGCCCAGAGCAGCGAGACCATGAGGTCCAATTTCCTTGAACAAGCACCAGACATCGAGTCAAGAGCTTACAATCACACAGATCCAGTGCATGGGTCTAAACGTAGCTGCCTGGTGAGCATCCACAAGGAGTTCAGCCAGGTCTTTGACATATGGTGGAAGCCATTGGATCAGCATGATAGTGCGTAAGCTTTTTAAAAGAGGTTTTGGTAAGGACCTAAACTCTCTACTCTTCAACTGAAAGCAAAGAGAGATGTGTTAGTCTGTTAGAGAAAAGATAGCTATCAAGTATGAATTATGAACAGCTTACAAAAAATCAGCTTTTGAGCTTCTGTGCACAGCAAGATCTGCCCTTTGCAATTGAGAAGAAGTCAGAGCTGGTGTCCATGCAGTGCTCACATGAGCTGGGGCAGTATTGAACGCCCAGTCCTAAAGAAGTCCAAAAGAGATCCCCATTTCTCCTACAGAGTCTACAGATAATTAAGAAGATGGTGTCACAGATGATTCCAGACTGGCAGATTCAGTGGTGAAACTATAATCTGTTGGAGCTCAAATGGTCTGCAGAAACTTTGAGAACCATGGACTAGGAGATTCAGAAGGGGAAGCATAGAACCATAGGAAAAGAAGGGACCACAATGGTCATCTAATATAACCCCCTGCCAAGATGCAAGTCTAGAAAGTGAAAGAGACAAAGAGCCACTAAAATATTTACATAGATATATCGTACATAGATATCTTAAACTAGTAATGTACTTATTAGTTAACTGAAATAACTTCTGAAATGTTCATTAAGGCTTCCATTCATCATGGTACTTGAACATCGGCATAACTTTAAGGACCCCAGTCAGACCTCACATTGAAACTAATGGGTTAAATTTGTGAATGTATGTTACGTACCTTGCTGAATCAGGCCTTAAAATGGGAATATGATTTACATGAGCTGCCAGAAGCTGTGTACTTAGTAATATTTTTATTTGCCTTGTCAAACACTGTATTTCTTAGGACCAAACTTTCATCTAGTTTAAGGCTTGCTGCTCTTTCGTGAAGTTAAACCCACTTACATTAGACCTATCTTTTTTCCTGATTGTCTAAGCTTCATCTGGACCACTGAATATGGACCACAGTCACATTAATTTTTATACATTAAAAATGTTTTAAGTATAATGACGATTCACTCCCTATGGGAGAGGAACTGAGGGCTAGATCCTCAAAATAACTTGATTGTGACAACACTGAGGAATGCAGCACCTAACTTTTAGGTGCCCTGCTCCCCAGGGGAAGCTGGAGCCCTGTGTTAGTCACTCAGGCTCCCTACCCAATGCATGGGGAGAGTTATATGCCTAAGAAAGGGATTCACAGAAGCCAGCAAGCTGAGTGGGGAACTGCCTACATTAGCAGTTGGAAAAATGGAGGAGAAGCATGTGGCTAAGATTCACCATTTAAAAGCCTAACTCTTGGTTGGAAGGAAGAGCCTTTCTCCAGCTGAGAATCACAGCCATGAACCCTCTCCTGCACTTAGGTGCTAGGTCAGCCTTTCTGGGCATGCTTACTAGATTGGCCAAGATAGGTGGGGGAATGCCTAGTTTGAAAATCCTACTGGTGCTCAGATGTGAACTACGGTGCAAAACATCAGGACTTAGGTAGCTTTGTGCATGCTGCACAGTGGAAACTTTGGCATCCAGGTGACTTTAGCAGCAGAAATTTAGGTCCCTAGGGATTTTAGGAACCTACAGGATTAGGCAGCAGAGGAGTGGGGGTTTTGAGAGTCTCGGTGGTGCCTAAATTTTGAACATTTTAGGCACCTACAATGGTAGTTAGGCACTTAAGCATCTTTGTGGATCTAGCCTGAGATACTATTATATCTAAGTAGTTAAGATGGCTCATGTTTTGGTGGCTACAAGAGTGAATAAGGATTGGGATTCAAATTTCCCACAAGGATGATGATTGGCACGTGTGGGTGAAGGAATTATGAGAACTGGCACAGTGGAAACTGGACAGTGTAAGGATAAGAGAGTCACCTTCAGGGAGGAGGAACACTTTTTTTTTCTGGGCGTAGTTTAAAAATGGATACCAGGTTCACAGATTTTAATGAACAGTGTTACATGGCTGGTGCAGTTTGCTGCGGTTGTTTGCAGATTGCCTGATGTATAGGGCTGTCACTGACTGCCAATATATAAGCCAGGAAATAATTAAATCATTAAAATTATTACTGAATCTATACAGATTGCAGTTTCTTTTGATATTCACTTGTGTTGGCAATGTTTTATACTCCTTGTAAAATAATGGAATAAATATTAAGAAGAAAAATTCTTAATAGCTAGACAAAAACAACCATAGTAAGCAGGAGTGGTTTGTAAAGAATAGGGCCAAAATATTAAAAAATGTGTAAGTCCTGTTTTCAGAAGTACCTTAGGCACATATATTTTGTCAGATCAACTTGATTGCTTTTTGACAGAATTACAGATCCAGTGATGGCGATGGTGGGGGGAGAGAAGGTTTTAAAAGAAGTATCTCCCAAAAATAATTTAAATCATCGTAGATATGAATATGATTATATAGATTGAAATCTGGCTAAAGGATTGTAAACATAGGGCTAGTCTACACTTACGAGCTGGGTCGACGCAGTGAGTTCGACTTCTCGGAGTTCAAATTATCGCGTCGAATCTGGACGCGCTAGTTCGAACTCCGGAAGCGATAGTTCGAACTCCGGTACTCCACCACTGCAAAAGGCGGTGGCGGAGTCGACCTTGGAGCCGCGGACTTCGATTCCGCAGCATCTGGACGGGTGAGTAGTTCGAACTAGGGTACTTCGAATTCAGCTACGCTATTCACGTAGCTGAATTTGCGTACCCTAGTTCGACCCCGCTTCTTAGTGTGGACCAGCCCATAGGGTCATGCTTAAATGGCAAAATAGCAAGTAGCGTAGTAGTGTATTACAGAGACTTCTCTTAGGTGTTTTCTCTTAAATATTTTCATTCATGACCTAGAATAGGAACTAAATAACATGTTAATGAAATTTTAAGATGATACTAAATTGGGAGGAGTTGAGCACTGTGAATGTTAAAGCAGAAGTGTAACAAGAAAAGCATTCAGTATGCAAATGCACAAATATATATTGTGTGTAGGGATGGGAAGGTGAGGATGCTCTGTGTCACCACTTAATTTGGCCCAGAAACTATCTATTTAATCTGTTTTATATGGTCTATCCAAGTTTTTATAGTGTGTCCATCACCATAGCATTTGAGTACCTAAATAGATTACAACAGAGAGAGTAAAAAGATGAGGAGAAAATTAGATTCTTCTTGCTTACAGGCAACTAAATGCATTTGGGAATAAATAATCCAAAACGCAGAAACATGGCCAAAAGAGTCATGGGGTGATAGCAAGTTAGCCATGAGCCTGCAAGTTAGCTGCAAGTTAGCAATGACACCGACACAGTGGCATAGTGGATAGAGCACTGGACTGGGACTTGGGAGATCTAGTTCTATTTCCAGCTCTGTTACTGCCCTGCTAGGTGATGTTGGGCAAGTCACTTCCCCTCTCAGTTCCTTAGTTTCCCCATCTGTAAAAATAACGGGTAATGACCTTTTTGGTAAAGTGCTTTGAGATCTGCTGGTGAAACATGTAGTAGTAACAATAATAATAACAGGTATCAAGTCACAGGACTAGTAGATAATGGTCCCTATTTATATTACTGGTATAAATGGACGTAAAACATTGCATTCAATTCTAGGCCCCACTTCACAAAAATGTTCATGACCTATGGAAGGGAATATGCAAGTTTATTAAGGGGTAGGGGGGATTGATATGTGGAGAAATATTAAAAGAGATTATAAGTATGTATATAGTTAGATTATCTTTTGCATGTTTAAGGACCCTGTTGCCATGGTAGAGGGTTGGACAAATGCTCAAATACCTTGGTGATGGGTGCAGTATAAGAATCCAAATATGCTGAATAGCATAGAATAATGGTATATAAGTGACTATGGTACAAATAAAAGGAGAACAATCTACAAATATTTGAATATATAGACCTCAAAGATGGAGAGGAATTACTTAGCCTAGGGAAAGGGGATGTAATTAGAAACAATCAGTTCAAATTAAGAAAGGGAAAATATAGGCTGCATATTAGTCACATTTTGCTGACAGTGAAAAATTTCAATGTGGCACAGACTCCCAAAGGATGTAGTGGAAGTTCCATAGCTTGACACTTTAAAACGTGGGTGGAGTCACCACTTGTAAATGTACAATAAGGGACTATCTTGCATTGGACTAAATGAACTGTTCGGTCTTTCTCATTGCTATATTCCATAATTCTCTTTTATGCCTGCTGTCTGTCAAGTCTTTGGCTGTGATAGAAGTCCTTTGTGACATTAGTGCATTGTGTTCTCATAGCTTGTCCCATATCTGAACATAGGGCCAGGAGTACATAAGGCTTGGAAAACAATGAGAGTTAGGACAGGAGGAAGAATATTACTGTCAAGCACAGATTTAAGGCCACACTTTTAATTGTATAAAGCTGTTTTGTTTATGAAAGATTTTTTCTTGTTTTTTTAATTCAAAACAGTGCACTGTCTGAATAGCTTTTCCTAAATCATATGTGAACTGTAAATCTCCAGTTTTATCTTTATAAGAAATAGAAGCAAGATAAGTCAGTTTGAAAAAGGACATTTTTCTTAATGTTTGTCCCGGAAGCTTCAAAAAGACCTGTGTTCCCGGACTCCTATTCCTGCCTGGAATACCATTGACTTCAGTGAGATTCTGATTCTAGTGAAACTTAGGGTACGTCTACACTGGACACTACTTACGGTGACATGTAGGGTACATACACTTCATGCTACCTAACATGAGTATAAATAAGGTAGATGGTAAAGCACTGCTTAGGCGAGTAAAGACAAGCCTGAATTTAAAATTACGTACCCTATAAGGCTCTTTACTCTCCCAAGCAGAGCCTCTCCTGTCTACACTGACTTTGGCAGTGGGGAAAGACTCTGGAAGGGAGAGGCAGCAGGGAAAGGCTCTAGCAGCTCCCTCCTGCCAGAACCTTTCACTGCCACATGTAGCTACACACCACAGCGTGTATGCAGCCTGTCTTTCACTGCAGCATGCAGCTATATATACCCTACACGCTGTCATCGGTAGTGTGCCATGTAGACAGACCCAAGATAAGGGTTTGAGTGTGCAGTTCTGGCTCTAGGATTGGGCCCTTTGTGAATGTAATAGTCTGTATACTCTGTACTGCTAAATCAACATGAACCTTAATGCAGCAGCATAATATAGTTTGTACCAGTTAAAGGTTAATCTTTCAAATGTCTATTTTCTTTACTCATCTGTGTTGGTAATACTCAGATTCTGTAAAATAAAATGTTGCCATCGCCCCCACATGATTTTAATCTTTTCCAAGTAGCTAACAGGGATTTATTTTAATTTAATTTTAATTGTCATTTCAATGAAGCTAAATTTACCAAACCAAATTTAGAACTGGGGTAAATGTGTAACGCTCCTTTGACTTCAGTGGAGGACACCTGCTTATGCTAGGCCAAAATTTGGCCCAAATGTCTTACCTTTAACAACAATAACATAACAATGACAATTTCAGCTACTCTTGTGCCAAACCCTGTCAAAACATTTTTGTTTCTGCACATCATCATTATCCACTGATGTCTGCACAGCCTTGGGGAAAGGGTCTCTTAGTTAATTACAGATGTCAAGCCTGCAGAGGGAGCTCAAATCATTGTTTTTGTGGGCCTCACTAAAATAGTGATTTTATTTTTGTTGGCAGTGGAGTGGCTGGCTTTGGTTATTTAGAGGAAAACATATGTATTCAGATGTGTTAGATGTTTTCCTTTAAAAATTATCTGTTTATTTTACATTTGGAAACTAGCTGACTCCAAGGTGAATGTGACAGCAAAAGGCTTTGAGAGGTGACTGGGAAGATGTTTCTGGGAAAGGGAGGTGTTCTGGCCTTTGGGAGGTGTGAAACATGTAGGGAGCAATAACCTCCAATCCTCTTAGACTTCCCCTTCCTCCTTTCTGATGGAATCTGATTACCAATCCAGGGATTTGAAGCTAACACGGTGCCAGGAGGTTGAATTAAAATCTATGATATGGAGTTCTTGGCGAGGGTACAAGGCTGTTAAGTCAGGGGAAGGAGACTCAGCACCTTTTGTGAAGGGCTGTTCCATATCTCAGTGGAGGTGAGTTGATAGAGACTCATTTTGTGTCTGAGAAGATGACAGAGCTTTTGGTTGAATAAAATCATCAAAACCAGAATCCAGTTAATTCTGGTGGTTGTAGCACATTGCACATTAGCTTTAATAAGAGGAAAGGTTGTGAAGTATCTTTGGGCAAAACTTTCTGTGCTCTCTGTCAGTGTTAGGAAAAAGTCACAAGATACCTGCAAGTGGAGGAGTAATTCCAATAACCAGAGGTAGATCAAGATGATAGTGAAGATCTCCACCAGAGGCAATGCTGCTCAAGCCCTTCCTGCAGCTGCTGGGTTGTGGGAATGTAGTGGGATTTTTATCAGGCTGCTATCCTTGGATTCTGCTGTGGGGGGGTTGTTTGTTTGTTTTTTTATAGACTCAAAGGCCAGAAGGGACTATTGTGATCATCTATCTTATAGCATATCTTTTAGAAAAGCATCCAATCTTGATTTAAAATTGTCAGTGATGGAGACTCTACCATGACTCTTGTTAAGCTGTTCCAATGGTTAATTACTCTCATCGTTAAAAATTTACACCTTATTTCTAGTCTGAATTTGTCTAGCTTCAACTTCCAGCTGCTTGATTGTGCCATACCTTTGTCTGCTAGATTGAAGAGCCCATTTTCAAATATTTGGTCCCCACATAGGTACCCCTAGACTGTAATCAGGTCATCCCATCGTCTTCTCTTTGTTAAGATAAAGAGATTGAGCTCCTTGGCTCTGTCCTATAAGGCATGTTTTCTAATCCTTTAATCATTCTTGTGGTTCTTCGCTGAACCTCAGTTTATCAGGATCCTTCTTGTATTGTGGGTAACAGAACTGGACACAGTACTCCAGCAGCGGTTGCAACAGTGGCAACAGAGGTCCTGCAGAACTCCTACTCAAGATTCCCTTGTTTGTTCCAAGGACTGCATTTGCCCTTTTGGCCACAGCATCATTTTGGGAGCTCATGTTAAGCTGATTATCCACCACAACTCTAAAAATCTTTTTTAGAGTCGTTGCTTCCCAGGATAGAATTCTCTATTGTGTAAGTATATCGTATATTCTTTATTCCATATGTATATTTACATTTTGCCATATTAAAATGCATATTGTTTGCTTGCACCCAGCTTACCAAGCAGTCCAGTTTGCTCTGTATCAGTGACCTGTCCTCTTCGTTATTTACGACTCCCCTAATTTTTATATCATCTGTAATTTTTGTGTCATCATTTATCAGTGATGATTTTGTTTTCTCCCAGGTCATATATAGAAATATTTAAATATTGTAGGGCCAAGAACCAACGCCTGCAGGATCCCACTAGAAACACACCAGTTCAATGATTATTCCCCATTTAGAATTATATTTTGAGACCTATCATTTAGACAGCTTTTTATCCTTTTAATGTGTGCCATGTTAATTTTACATCTTTTTTATGTTTTAATCAAAATGTCATGTGGTACCAAGTCAAATGCCTTACAGAAGTCTAAGTATATTATATCAATGCTGTTAACTTTATCAGCCAAACTTCTAATCTCATCAAAAGGAGATATCAAATTAGTTTGACAGGATCTCTTTCCTGTAAACTCATGTTGATTGGCATTAATTACACTACCCTCCTTTAATTCTTTATTTAATCAAATCCCGTATCAGTCTCTACATTATCTTGTCTGGGCTTGATGTCAGACTGACGGGTCTATAATCACCTTTGTCATCCTGTTTCCCTTTTAAAATACTGGCACAACATTAGCTTTCTTCATATCTTCTGGAACTTCTCCACTCTTCCAAGGCTCACTGAAAATCAGTCCAGCGAGCTCCACAGCCAGCTCTTTTAAAACTCTTGGATGCAAGTTTTCCAGACCTGCTGGTGTAAAAATGTCTAATCTTTAACATCCTCTTGAGACACTAGTGGGATGGAAAGAGTGTTATCAAATGATATGACTACATCATCTGTTTTTCCCCATATACAGAACAGAAATATTTATTGAACACTTCTGCCTTTTCTGCATTATTATTGATAATTATATTATTATAATTGATCATTCGTAATGGACCAATACCATTGTTAAGATTCTCTTTGTTTATAGTATCCTTTAAAAACTACCTCTTATTGTCGTTAATTCTTCTGGCCATAGATTTCTCCATGTGTCTCTTATCAATTTTCTTTAATTACTAGCTTATAAATGATATTTGTTACTAGCAACTTCCTCTTTTTTCCCTTGTGTTTTTATATATATATATAATTATTTTTTTACTGCGGCCGTCACTTCCCCTCTAAACCGGGTCATTTTTTTTAACCAATATGGCCTTCTTCGATTGTGGCTTTTGGGGCATTTAGTAAAGTGTTCTTAAACAATTCCCAGTTGTCAGTTACATGTTTCTGATTGAATTCTTTCTCTCAGCTGATTTGGCTTGCAATTGTTTTCTTCAACTTCACGAAATTTGCCCTTTTGAAGTACTGAGGATAGGTAGGTAGATCGATCGATCTCACTGGTCTGGATCTCACTGGTCTGGACTGTATTCTTCTTCCACAATATAAATGTGATCAAGTCATTATCCCTTGTACCTAATTTACCATTTATTGTTAGTTCCATGACCAGCTTTTCTTTAATTTTACTTCTGTGATCAGTTCTTCTTTATCTGGAGCTTGGAGCTCCATCTTTCCAATCAGCCCCTACCTAGTAGTTATCAAATACATACTACTCCTTTTTCTAGCTGCTGGAAGTGAGATGGAATTCTGTCTGTGCCTTTTCTATCCCCTAGAGCCTTTTGGCCTCTGCTAGGGAGAGGTGTGGTGGTGGAGGGGAGAGGAGGAGTGTAAATCTCTACTATTTAATTTCTCCCACAAAACTTCACAGCAGTTGTGAAGGGTAGAAAGTGTCTCTGCTATTTGACACCCTTTCAAGAGCCTTTTGACTATTATGGAAGGGGGTAGATGTCTCCACCATTCTACCTCTCTCCCAAGCTCTGTTCTGAGGGGTTAGGTCCCCAGGACTGACTATGGTTGCTGTCTGAGATGCTGGAGCAGCCTGAAATTGAGGTGATATTTGATAGTTCATCTGATATGTACAGGGTTCTGAATAGCAGTGGTGGAACAAATCAGTCTTGTTTGTTTCACTCTTGCTGCTTGGCAAAGCATTGAACAGCATTGGAGTCATTGGAGCTTTCTGTCCATAGACTCAGGAAGACAGCACTGTATCAGTCAACGCAGGTTCACATTTGGAAGGTTATGTTTGCAGCCATAATGTTAGCCATGTTTTCAGGGAAAGGTTCCCACTCACTTTTGGGGTACCGGGTCATCTCCACTCGCTCCTGGTGAGAGGGAGAGTGGATTTTTCAAGGCTTGTCCTCACTATTTGGTTCTGTAGGATGGCTGGCTGCCACTCTGTACCTCAAAGGTGACTGTTTTGTATTGCGAGACATTGAATCATTTTGATAATCAAGAGAATTTTCAGTGGAATTAATAGATTTTTTTTTTCAATGTGTAACGGAGGTCTCTAAAGGTTTTTTTTTTTATCATATTAAAAAAAGTTGCTTTGTTTTTCCTTTTGAAATATCAGGCATGTCAACTCTAGTCTCCCTTGGTTTTACTGGAAGACCTCTTGTATGTCTCAGATGCTTATTACCAATATCGCACTTTGGTTGAAGAGGAAACTACTGATACTTTGTCAAAGACATCTTTTCATCAAGTTCTCATTGGATATCAGAGATAAATAGTTGCTAACAAAAACCAAGAAAAAGCAAAGAGTTTTGAACAGTCTAACTAAAACTCCCCTCCCATTTGTTGGGATGATGCAGTCACCATAGACCAGTGGTCCCCAGATTTTTTGCTCATGCCCCCATCTCATACCTGGTCCGCGCTCCTGAGAAGCTGCGGTTGGGAGCTGGGCCGGGGCCAGATCCGTGGTGGGGAGCGGGGGCTGGGATCAGGGCCACAGCTGCAGTCAGGAACTGGGGCTGGAAGTGGAGCTGTGGTCAGGGCCAGGAGCAGAACGATGGCTGCAAGTGGGGCCTGTACTGCAGCTTGGACCATGAGTCGGAGCAGAACCTGGCCAGGAGTGGGGCCATGGTTGGGGCTAGGGCCAGGAGCAGAGCTGTTGGCAGAGAGGGACTGGGTGGTGCTCCCGAATGTTCTTCCACACCATCCCCAGGGGGGGCATGCTCCACAGTTTGAGGACGAATGCCATAGACTGCAGAATCTTCCTCATAGACAAGAACTGATTTTGCTAATGTAAAAGAATCACAAGCAAAATACCCACATTACTTTGTTTTATTGCCAGAAACCTTTCAAGCTTTTATATACATCATTAGTAGTCTTGAAACAATAAGATTTTTTATCATTATATTTTGGTAAACTTTGATTTCACTGAACCGTCACAAACCAATGAAAACATATTTCCATGGACAATAATTTGTATAAATAATAAATGTACAGATAGGCAAAATAAAAAAGATGCTGTTTGAAAACTTACTAGAATTTGATGTAAAGATCTATACTTTGTATATTTTGACATGTGATGTTGACGTGTTTTAACGGTTATAAAACTTTAACTTTTTGAATCTGAACCTCTACTGTCATTAAATAATTCTTATCTGACTCCACCTCCATAATTTCCTACAACTGTCAAATTTTAAATCGATAAAAGTCAGGGGTGGGGCATGCTTAAAACCCATAATTTTGTGCTACTTTGAAAATTTAAATAGAAAAAAATGCTTAAAAATAAATATATTATCCATCAAAATTATTTAAAAAGTAAAAAAAAAAATCAAATTCTGCCAAGCCTAATCATTAAGAAGCAATAAACTGGAGAAGCTTCCCCCCACTTTTCCCTTTTTTTTTTCTTTTGCTGGTCACTTCAACGCATGATTCTTAAAGAAACAAATGTTCTCACTTTACAGCCTTTATTCCAGCACCCTTAAGTCTATGACAGTTCAACACTCTTATTAACAACTTGATTGCTGAATGCTTCTGGGTCCTACTGTGCATTGCAGTGTGTTGGTATTCTCATGGTGGTACATGAAGAATGACCTACCAGATGTGTGAGTCCATACAAGTAGCAGGTTTTATATCATACACTAGTCAGACAGTTACAGATCAGGCAAGCAATTAACTGATTTTGATGATTTATCTATTTTTTTACAAATATATGATGAATATTTCAGAATAAATATAAAATTCATAATGGGTAGTAGAAATTATAATTTTCCACAGAGCTGTTGATCATTAAATGTAAGGTGCTTTGAATTAAGCATTTGAGAGAGGAAGAGTATAAGCGTTTGTGAATAAGGAAATTCAAGGTTGGGGCAACATTAACTATAATCATTGAAAGCCACAGTCTTTCCTATTTATTCATTCACACAAATGAGTGTCGTTTTCAGTAAAACCCATTTGTCTAAAAGAAAGCTCTGTTTGAGACCCACAGTTTATTTTCCTGATGCATTTATAGAACATACACCTTGTGTTGTTATCTCCAGTGAGACCATCTGCAGTATGGAGAGAAGTTGGAGTTTCCCAGTGACTATCTGAATGCCTTACTCTGCTAAACCCTGTGGGAATTAAAACCCCTTCTACAAGTGGGATCCATAGCTTTTGTGTTGTGTTCAGTGTACTCTAGTGACCGTGTGCCTGACAACCCACACACACATCTGTGGGAAAATTGAGATACCAATGTGTGTCTTTGAAAGGCATAAAAGAGTCTCCTTCCCCTTCCATATGCAGGATTCTCATTTGCCTCAATGTGAACTGAATAAACACATCAGGAAGAATAAACCTTCTAAGTTTTTTTTGTACTTTTCAACGTGATAAAGTAGATCCTTTATTGTAAGTGTAGAAATGTGGAGTCTACTACATTAAAGTGAACAGATTTTAGTTTTAATCTTAATATACGTTGGTGTCCATTATTATTATGAAGTTAAAATAAGAATTGTACAACATTTCTGAGGCCTAGCTATATCCTCCTCCAAATAGTTTAAATGTAGTGAGTATCACTTCTGTATCAGTAAATAACTGGTCATATTTTTATTTTGA